>NC_133108.1:19993544-20116439 GCF_022965805.1 Primulina eburnea | reverse complement strand
GAAGTTAGATGAGCATGGTACAATCACTAGAAATAAAGCTAGGCTAGTAGCTAAAGGATATAGTCAAGAAGAGGGAATTGATTATGATGAGACTTATGCCCCTGTTGCTAGACTAGAATCCATTCGCATGCTACTTGCTTTTGCTTGCTCTAGAGACTTTAAATTGTTTCAAATGGATGTTAAAAGTGCTTTTCTTAATGGTGATTTGAAAGAAGAAGTGTATGTTGAGCAACCTGTTGGTTTTGAAGATGTGCACTTATCTGATTATGTGTATAAACTTGATAAGGCTTTGTATGGTTTGAAACAAGCTCCTAGAGCTTGGTATGAGAAATTATCTACCTTTTTGTTGTCTAATGGTTTTTGTAGGGGTAAAGTTGATATTACCTTATTTACCTTGACTAAAAATAATGATTTGCTGATAGTACAAATATATGTAGATGATATTATTTTTGGTGCTACTAATGAACACTTGTGTAGAGATTTTTCTAAGCTTATGCAGGATCACTTTGAGATGAGCATGATGGGCGAACTCAACTACTTCCTTGGTCTCCAAATCAAGCAATGCAAGGATGGTTTCTTTGTCAACCAAGGGAAGTACATCAAGGATATGCTAAAAAAGTTTGGGATGGAGTCTTCCAAAGCCTCATCCACACCTATGAGCACGACAGTCAGACTCGACAAAGATGAGGGAGGTAAACCTGTTGACCAAAAGTTATTTCGTAGCATGATTGGCTCCCTACTCTATGCGACTGCTAGTAGACCTGACATTATGTTTAGTGTTTGCTTGTGTGCACGATTTCAATCATGTCCAAAGGAATCACACTTATTCGCCTTAAAACGCATTTTCAAATATCTTTCAAATACTCCAAATCTCGGATTATGGTATTCTAAGAACTCATTTTTCGATTTAAAAGCTTACTGTGATGCCGACTTTGGAGGATATAAGGTGGATAGAAAGAGCACTAGTGGAACTTGTTTCTTTTTGGGAAATTGCTTGGTGTCATGGTTTTCTAAAAAGCAAAACTGTGTTGCACTTTCAACCACCGAGGCCGAGTATATGGCTGCCGGTAGTTGTTGTGCACAAATTCTTTGGATGAAGTATCAATTACTCGACTATGGTGTTACTTTTTCAAAAATTCCAATCTTTTGTGATAATACAAGCACCATATGTCTAACAAAGAATCCAGTTCAACATTCTCGTACTAAACATATTGACATTCGACATCATTTCATTCGTGATCACATTGAGCAAAATGATGTTGAACTTCACTATGTTGACACCAAGAATCAAATTGCTGATATTTTTACAAAACCACTAGATGAATCTACTTTTACTCGTTTGCGTGGTGAACTTGGCATGATTGAGTTGTAAACACTAGTCGAATACTCTCGTACATATTTGTTAAATTGAGGGGGAGTATTATTAATGTGAGCATTATAATGTCGGATAATACAAATTAATTGTATTTATCCATAATTATGGCTCAACATTCATTTATGTGCTAAATATTTTAAATTTTAGGTGTTCCTCATCTTGGCTACTTCGGAATCACCGCTCCTATTCGGATGCTCCGTTTCACCTCGGATCCACCGAACGTGTTCGGATCGTCCGAACCTGACCATAGGTTCCAGAACCTCCGATTCCCTCTTCGGACCATCCGAACAAACATCGGATCGTCCGAACCTTCTTCCGATGTCATTTAATGTTCGCGCCTTCCCATGCCTGATTGTCAGACTTCGGACCCTCCGTTTACGCTTCGTAGCCTCCGTTCTATGATCGGATTGTCCGATTGCGAATCGGATCGTCCGAACTGACTGCCAGATAACCGTTCCGTTCAAATTCCGGACCTTCCGAACTCATGTTCGGACCGTCCGAACATGGCCTATAAATAGGCGTTCGGATCCTCTGATTTACTTGCTCATTCACTCCTCTCTTTCTTTCCCCACACAAAACACTCACTACTCACTATGCCTCCGCGTCGTAACGCAGCTGGCCGAAATGTTCGCCCTCGTCACGGTGCCTTTCATCATGATCTTACCCAACCACCCAATCCTCGTCCTACCCCACCTGAATTCGAAACCCGTAACATTCTGCCTGGTCGTACCCTTCACACCGAATACCTCCGTGCGAATTCCTTTACGTTGATTACTCTTATTGAGTCTCAACGTTGGGGAAACTTCTTTCTACCTTCCGTACCCGATCTCATCTACCCCTCTCTCATACATCAGTTCTATGCGAACTTTTCCCTAGTTCTTGGTGGTGATGACACTCGTGTTGTTACCATTGTTCAGGGTCGGTTCATTTCTTTTTCTACCGTCGACCTCTCCACTTGGTTCGATCTTCCTCGAGACGGACCGAGTGAGTTCTTTTCTCAGTCTTGGACTGAGAATGACCCTACTTTTGATCGAGTCACTGCCTTGACCACCATCTTCGGTCGTCCGCCTACTCCTGCCGATGACCGTCCTCATGCGAAGGACCTTCCTCCTCAGCTTCAGCTTGTTCTGAAGCTCATCACTTCTTCTATTGTTCCTCGCAGTGGAGACCTCTCCACTTGCAAATATCTCGATCTGTACATTCTCTATTATTTAGTCTCCCAGCGTCCTTTTAACCTTCCCCGTTTTCTTATGTACGCCATGGAGTACGCGGCTTCTTCTACTCGCGTCTCTTTTCCATTTGGCCGTTTCATTAACCGGATTCTAGCCCATCTGGGCATTGACTTTACAGATGAAGAATCCTTATCTATTTCTCCCCGCGAGACTATCGACCATGATACTGTTGTTAAGATGGGACTCTCTTGGAATCCCGTCTTATCCTCTTGGGTCATCGACAAGGATCGCATCTTTGCGTCCTATCGTCCGACCGAACACTTTCATGTTCCCTTCGGTCTCCTTCCTCCTCACGTTCAGACGAGAGAATTTCCCGCTGGTCCCCCTACTACGGGTACCACTCCTACCCCTTCGGTTGATATTTCCTCTACATCCCATCAGCGTGTTCCCGACCCTATTAGCACTCCTTTGATGACCATGGATGACCTTCCTCATGGCTTCACTCCGCCTGCTCCCTCTGGACCCTACGATCGGATTTTCGAGTATCTCGAGCGATTGGAGACTCGTTTCGACACTCGTTTCTCCCTTTTGGAGTCTACCTTAGAGCGTCATCATACTGAGACTTCCTCGCGTCTTGATTCCATCGAGGCTGAGATGAGGAGACATAGAGAGTCGCGGGATGCGGATTCTTAGATTATGTTTTTGTTATTTTTGTTTATTTTATCTTTATGCATCATTGTATAAAAGACTTGCATTTATTAGTGGATATTTTACCTGTTTATTTGTCTCTCTTTACGCTTATGTCTTTTTGCTTATCACAAAAAGGGGGAGAATTTATTTGGTTAAAATTGCTTTTAAATGGTTATTAAATAAATTCGCCTTAATTCAACCTCTTAGACTTGTTATTTGATTAAGGGGGAGTTATTTAATAATAATTTAGATTATGTTGATTATTGTTTCTCAATTTTTTAACCAAGTTTTGTGATCATCAAAAAGGGGGAGATTGTTACGCCTTAAACGCATACAAATCTCGAGGATGAGATTAATGTTTTTAATGCTGTAACATATCCCAAAGTTTTTGTTTTGATGATACCAAAACTTGGCTTAAAAATGTACTAATGTTTTATATTGAGGCATGCAGGAAACTAAGAACAAAGTTAAGTTCGGAAGATCCGAAGTTGGTTCGGACGTTCCGAAAAGGTGCCGATCAGAAGCAAAGTCGAAGCTGTTCGGAAGCTGCGAGGAGCCAGTTCGGACGGTCCGAAGACGTGATCGGACGTTCCGAACACAAGCAATCAAATCACTTGAATGCGGAGACAAATTGATCTGACTGTTGATTGAGTAAGATTTCGGACGCTACGAAGGACATGATCGGACGCTACGAAGTGTTGAAGATTTCAAATCTCTGGAAACGCGGGAATGTTCGGACGGTACGAACTTGAGTTCGGACCTTCCGAAGCGGGTCATACACTGTCTGAAAGAACCGTTCGGAAGAAACGAAGCTGGATCGGTCCCTCCGAAGCATATGTTCGGACCCTACGAAGTCAAGAACGGACGATCCGAAGTCATCCCAAAATTACGGAAATTGATTTTAATCACATCGGACGTTCCGAATCATAAACAGAAGATCCGAACCTTGGCGTCCAAGACTAGTATAAATAGGCCTTTGAGGATGCATTTTCAATCATCCCACTCCACTCTCTCTTGTCTCTTACAAAGCTTTCTACTATCTCTTGTGTGCGTTGATTAAAAGAGTTGTAATATCAAAAGAGTTGTAGAAAAAGAGTGAAAGTAATACTCTCGAGTGGGTTGTAAAGTTCGTGGCTATCCTTGGAGCCCTCAAGGCCAAGTAGACGCATCGAGGCGTGGTTGTAAAAGCTAGCTTGGAGCTCCTAAAGCCAAGTCGATATAGTGATACCTCGATCCTCATCGAGAAGGGGAGACGTAGACGATTCTTCGTCGAACTTCCATAAACATCTCTATCCCTCTTTACTTTACGCATTTACTTTACTACGCATTTATTTTACGCACTTACTTTACGCATTCATTTTATTTGTGATTGTCCCTCAAGTCTTCCGCTTGCAATTTTTGCAAACTCGTTTTAAAAACGCTAAAGGGCCTAAAAGAACCTATTCACCCCCCCTTTAGGTTCTTCATAAGTTGAACACAACTCATAGATACCCAAATTTGCTAGATGACAAGCTGCTAATGCGTGTTTACATGGAATTTTATCACATTGAAATACACAACAACTGCATGAGTAGGTGGAGAAATCAACTATTTCATCTGTATCATCACCAACTACATGATATTCAGAATAATTCAACTGAGTTACCTTTAGACATTGTGATTGAGTAAACCTAGTTCGCAAAATCAACTCTATAGATGGAGTCAACTTCGTTCTGCATGAAGCTAACTCTGCTGTTGTCAGGTGTTTGTTGAACCAAACTGAAACCATATTTTGAATTGCATTCAACAGTGCTATGATTGGTAACTCTCTTTCCTCAGAAAATCTAGAATTTATCGACTCAGCCCCATTAGTTGTCATAATATCATAGCGGTTACCTCGGCAGAAAGCTATAGACCATTTATTTGGTGAACTGCTTTTCTCAAGATATATAGCCACACTTGGGTATTGATTTTTCAACTTCTCATACAACATGTTAAAGTCGGATATTTTGCAAGCATATGCAGTTTGCATGAACAACTCAACCCCACCACCCTTTTTACCACAATGGGTACCGATATTTTGCGAAAGGTGCCATGTGCAATGTAGATGATGTGAGTGCTTGTACACAACGGCCACTGAGCTGATAATGGCGGCATGTCTGTCAGAGATAATTACCAAATCAGGATCATCTGGAATCAGTTCATGCAATTTCTGCAAAAACCAAGTCCATGACATTTCATTCTCTGAGTCAACAACAGCCCATGCAATGGGGTATTGGTGTAAATCTCCATCTTGGGCTGTTGCAAGAAGCAAAACACCTCTATATTTTCCCTTCAAAAAAGTCCCATCAATTGCTATAACTTTTCGCATCCTACGAAACCCAGATATGCATACCCCATAAGCTATGAATATGTATTTAAATCTTCCACTAGAGTCACTCTCCAAATGAGTTATAGTATCTTTGTTCACTTGCTTAACAACAAATAAATAAGCTGGCAAAGTTCTGTAACTCTCTTCTGGATCTCCCCTCAAATGATTAAGAGCAAGTTGCTTGCCCTTCCAAGCTTTTTAGTAGCTAACACCAAGCCCTTTATTTTGCATCATCGTCATTATTGTTTTTGGCGCGGGGGTAATTTGTTGCCCTCTAAAATTTTCTAGCAATACATCTGCAACTACAATAGAACTTGCTTGTCGGTGCCTTCGTCTTCTGTCAGAAAGGTCACATGTGTGTATGTTACAATACATTCGAATTTCAAACTGAGTTGAATTAGCCCTTCGTGTTGCTCGCACTCTCCAACTGCATTTTTCTGTAATGCATCCCACCACATAAAGTGTCTTTGTCGACCTTTCAACATTCATTTCAAATGAAGCATTCAAAGAAATGCTAGTCAATTCTTTCTTAAGTTCATTTTTACTGTTGAACTTTTGACCAACTGATAAATTCGATCCATCAGTAAAAGAAAATGCACCATCACCATCATTAATCGCCAACAAATTTTGTGTATTCGCTTCCACTAAATCAGAATGATAGAAATCAACATGTGGACTTTGTGTTCTTGGTAGATCGAATACATCAATTTGGTTCAAGTTTTTATTGGCATTATCTTCTTCAACGACGACTTCTTTTGTTGCTGCAGTCAATTCAAAACCATCTTGGATAAAAGTACAACCAAAATATTCATCATGAAGACCCTGATCAAAAGCATCCATATCCAAATCAATTTCCTTTCTTCCACATTCTACATTTACATCAAAATCACATTTCCTTTTTCTATCTTCTACATTAATATTAGAATTCACAGCACTACCCTCCGCATCTCCAAAATGCACATCACTGTCATTAACTTTTTCTCTATCAACTCCAATATCAAAAATCTCAATTACTTCCACATGCAAAACAGGTCTAGTACGCGAATTACCAAATGATAGATATGTTCCCAAGGATCGTGAATTTCGTATATAGATTGGGCATGGTTTGCAAGAATCTACTTCTGGTAAATAACTCAATGTCAATTCAACATCTGATTTAGCCAGACCAAGTGTCTCGTATATTTCATTCATGACACATTCTATGGTCAAATTACTACCATCAATGGAAATAGCTGTCCATTCTTTAGATTCGGATAACCATGTATAAGTTCCTTGATCATCGTTCTTCCACAAAATCTGGATGATCGTCATTCCTATACAAAATAAGCAATAAAGATGCCATGAAAATTAAATGATTTAACATATAATCGGATGGCATAACATATCAAAGTGGGCGACTGAAAACAGAATTGAGTGACTGAAAACAGAATTAGGCGACTGAAAGTAGAATTAGGCGACTGAACCCATAATGTTTGGGCGACCGATCAACTAAGAATGAAATATATGAAAAATTATATTTACAATATATACATTTTAATAAAAACCAGTAAAACGATAAAAAAAATTTGAGATGGCATTAGAACTTACACCTGATTTAAAATCTTTGACAATGCTGAGAGAGATTGAAACTTTTTTTAGGAAAACAAATGACTACAATATTCTCTTGTTTAATGTAGAGGAAGAAAAAAATTGAAGAAAAGATCAATGAATGAAGGAGGAAGAAAAGAAATCGTTGTGAGAAGGATGAGAAATGAAGAGAACAAGAAGAAGAACCCGTTGATTTATTTCTTTTCTCCCCTGTTTTGTAAGCTTTTTTCTAAATTAATTAATTATTTTTTTAAGGGAGTGTTATTTATCAAATTTTGAGTTGTAAAAGGCTAATTTTTTAATTTAAAATTTATTTAAGGTTAGTTTTCAAAGTGCCCCGGCAAGCAACAAAAAGAGAACTGAACCATACAAGGTAACTAATAAAGGACCAGCTGAGAAAAAGTTTAAGAAATAATCTATGTGTCCAAAGTCAGTTACTAGCCTGAAGAGAGCTCATTTTCTTTTTGAAATATTTGTATTAATCTGTACTTACCTCTTTAAAAACAATAAAATCATTATTCTTTATTATATATGAATCTGTACATCATTTTATCTACAATCAGTTTTGTTCTCTATCATCACCTCGTACTCCTGTCAAATAAAGTAACTAGACGACGATTCAATGGATATTTGTCATTCAATGCATTCAATACGATGGTTGAGATCGAAGACAATATATAGCTGATCAAATAAGTTGAAAAGGTTAAAGAAAACACACAAAACTACTGAAGTTACAATCTTCAATCAGTTGCGATACATTTCTCCAGTATTTTCTCCGTTACAGATCGCATACTCAAACTCTAAATTCATTAAATTTATCAGTATCATTTAGTCTACCAATTATAGTGTTTCATTTAATCATTGTAAAAGATTTGTTGGACTAAGAGTTTCAGTTTGGCAGTGTGTACGACCAGCTAAAATGAATTATTACAATTTATTTTAATATATTAAAGTCTTTCAGTAAAATCTTATCCTCGTGATAGAAGGGTGGCGTATGAGCATTTGAAGTCTCCGAACATCCATAAAAATTCATGTTTTCATTTCAGTTATTTTCCAGTTTTACACTATATCACTCCTTTAGTATTCAATATATATTACGGTCTATTTCCGCATTTTATTTAGTTCATTGATTTATATCGACAAACAAGATTTTACGATCAGTTCCTCAAAGAACTAATTCAGATTTTAAAATGAATAAAAAATACTAAGTATTTATCCAACTCCCCTTCTAAATACTTAAACTCTCTTAACCGATCCTACTGTAAAAGTTTTTAAATTTTATTTATTTACTTATAAAGACCAAGTTAGAAATTGAATAAAATATTCAAAAAATAACTTACCCTCAAAAAAGGAACCCAAAACAATAAGATATATTTATTTTATATTATTTTTATCAATTCTATACTATATTATTAAGTATGAGATCCTTGGAGTAATTAACTTTTGGTGTCATGGTCTGTTTTAATAATTATATATATTAATAAAGTGTTAAATATTTAATGCATGTCATATGTAGCTTAGCAGATAGACTCTTGTTTTCCTAAAAATCAAGTTGTATGTTCAATTCTTAATTTGGTTTTTTGCCCTTTCTTTTTTATATTTATTTTTAAAAATTCATATATCGAAATTTCAATGTAGTTTCACACTATTTCTTATAATTACATTTTGATCATCATTTAAATATACCAAATGACTTATAAAAAATATTGTACAAGCGTGCGTCGATATATTATTATATATACATTATATATGTAGACATATGTTTTATATATTATATATATAGAGAGATATGTTAGATAAATATATATACACACATATATAAGATAGTCGTTTCAAAGTAGCCGTTATAAATTAATCTTTGTAAAATATTTGTTACAAGTTAATGTATACATAAACACGGAAGTTATGATTTCAATTTCCATTTTGTTTCTTATTCGAACCACTTTATATCCCCCATTACATTAAAAAAAGTCTGAAGATCCCCGTCATCAAGAGAAAATATCATCCATGAATTTTGGAAAAATTAGATATGGGAAGTCGCAGAAGATTATGTTGATCGAATGATGCTCATGATGCTTGAGCCAGAAGAGCAAAAATTCAAGCAGCTCGAATTATAAATTGGAGGTATCAAGTAATACGTAATAAAATCACATGCAACTTTAAAATAGGACGTACATACTGAAATTTTGACTTGCTAATAAAAACTTGAACTTACGTACATACATAGACGTGGCATAACGTGAAACTTTTCTCAAACATGCTTGCATACTTGTACATACTTGAACATACTTAACTTCATAATTTTGCGTAGAGGCATGTTTCAAAGAAAGTGACCCATACATAAATACACCTGATCAGACTAAACCACAGTACTGAGATGACAGGGAAGATCCACTGCCACATACATGAGATTCCGGTTCATGCTTTAACGGGTGGATTGGTCCCTGGTCATGATTTACCGCTTTCCAATCCTGATCTAAACCCGTTCATGCTTTAACGGGGTGGATTGGTACTTGGTCATGCTTTACCGCTTTCCAATCCAATACATAAATTGGTCACAAAACATTTAGCATACCTAAAATTTGAAAGTATTTTCTTTGAACGTCGAACATACTTACTTGGCGTTGAGGGATTCGTTGGATTTCGCTTGGGGCCACTACTGCACATACTAACATGAATTCAAACACTTATCTTGCATAACTTAGACGTATAGTCATGCTCACACCCAAAAATGACAAATTTCCTTTTGACGTTCTAAATCTCTTGGGATGTGATCTCGTTTAATCATCGTACTAAATCATAACATCAAACCCCAAAACAATCGGTAAAAAATAATTTTTTTTATATAAAGGACACGGTTCCCGTGTCGGAGTCCGTGTAGGTACTGGAAAATCGAATTTTTGAGGAAAAAGTGCACAGACCCCGTGCCAGGGTCCGTCTACAGGTCCGTGTAGGTGCAGAAATCGCGAACCAACGAAGAAACATTACTCTTAAGTCTTATTCCTCCTAACTCGATCATACGGACCATGAAACAATGCCTCGAGACCCATCCTAGGATGCTATGACACTTATTCAAACTCAAAGAAAAATGCCATAAAACAAACATGTATCACAAGTAACACAATAAACCCGCGAACACAACTTTTGACAACAAAATAATTTTTACGACTACCGATTCTCCCAATTGCCTAACGACACGAAACGAAACGTGAATAACCCTCCCAACATCATTAAGAATATACCTATACTCAGCAGTGTTCACCCATCGATCTCCAACGAAACCTCCAACAATAAAAATTAAGAACACATCAATAACATATGTTTTAGAAGAACATCGTTTGAGCAGTCCCACGAAAATGGTCATAACTCACTTAGATTTTGTCCAAATATTTTGAATTTTATATCAAATCGAAGGTATCAAAAAGTTCTACATTTTGTATGTTGAACGTTTTCCCAAAATCTCGATCAAAAAATCGCAATAATTCAAAATACAGTAAAGACATAATTTTGAGATCTAAAAACGTTGCATAGATTGATCAAACAATTTTCTGCTCAAACCATTTACATCACACATGAATTTTTACGCATAAAAACATCACAACACATAATAGACTAGATCGATGCAGGAAGAACAGAATATACATGCCTTTAAATCTTTAACGTTACCAAACGACGACTTCGAAGTGGGAAGGATGCGAGGGTTGATCCTGGACGAACATGGCAAGATTTCCGTGAAGAAAATCAACAACTCCTCGCTGGAAATAATCAGAGGAAGGGGGCGGCTGCTCTCCAGACCAAGATTTCTTTGGTTTTCTCTTTCAAAAATATAAAAATATGAAGCAGTTATAATCTCGAATTAAACCAAACCTTAATATAAAATTCTCAAATTAAAAATTTAGACTTTTAATAATTATTTAAGCTTAAATACAAATTTCCATAATTTTATGAAGTAATTAACGTTTCGTGCGACGATTAAATCCCGAATAAATCAAAAACTCATTATTTTGATCCCAAATTTTAAACATAATATTTTTAAGATTTATTCTACCCTTCAAAGTCATGAGCCACACCCGTGGACCCATGGATTCAATTTTAGCCTTTTAATATTCGATTTTGACACACTAACGAACCCACCGAGCCATCTCCCAATTTACTCGAGCCACGCCCGAGCCACCTTGAGCCAAAACCTATCCAACCCACCTAGGGACCCAACTGACCAAGCCCAGCCCAATAAACCGGCCTTGGCCTGCTCAAAGACTTGCTGGACATAAGGCCCATTTGCATGTTTGTGTGCGTGTGTTAGTGTCTTTGTTGAATTGGATTTCCTAGTTGCCTAGGACTCTTCTAGCCGTCTAACCACTGACCACCCATGACCCTAACCTTCCCTAGACCATGACCAGACCAAGCCTAGACCAACCCAGCCACTCAAACTCACGCTCAAAGCAATGATCCGTGACAGCACTTCCCGCATAGCACCATGCTTCCCTCACGTTTTCTATTGCTAGCCACCCAACCATCAAGCCACCCCTTGAGCCAGCCCCTCGCGCACTTACCTAGGACCCTTAGGACCTAACCTAGCCTAGCACTTGAACCCCAGGCTGAGCCCTCATCCCTGTGCATACCATAGAACCTGGACGCAACCCCTCTCAACTCTCGGGTGGGAGTCCTAGCAAGCTAGGACTCCTTCCCCAGTCCATGATTCGAGTCCTAGCATGGCTAGGACTCTACCCCTGACCCATAACAAACCCTAGACATGCCTTGGTCCCAACCAAACCTAACAGCATGCACTTGAAGTGGCTGAGAACTCCCATATGGACACAGACTCTTCATGCTTTCTTAGGACTTAACCAACCGCCATAGCCCCTGAAACAGCCTCTCGTGCACTTACCTAGGACCCTTAGGACTCGCCCTAGCCGAGCCCTTGAGCCTCGGACCGAGCCCCTTCCCGTACACAAGCTGCGCAACTCCTGCCAGCTGCACAAAGTTCTCGGGTAGGAGTCCTTGTTGGCAAGGACTCCTCCCAAGACCCTTAGCTCGAGTCCTAGCATGGCTAGGGCTCTTGCCCTGACTCCCCCACGACCTTGGCTAGCCCCTGGAACCAGCCGACGCCCAGCCGAGCCATCAAGGACCAAGACCGAACCCCTTTTTTTCCCATGACAGTAACATGCTTCACCAGATTTTTGTTTCGTGAATTCCAGCGTGTGTAGTGTTTTTGGTTGAGTTTTATGACCTTAAAACTTTAGTAATTTCTTGCTTGATCAAGTCCTAATCTTGGCAGCCCTTTTTAAACACATAAAACATGATTTTTGGAATAAAAAACACAAGTTTATAACATATAGGCATGTAGTTACGAAATTCAACTTGTGTGCTATGTTTTTCCTCAAAAATTATGCATAAACAATTACTATGGTGTGATGATGATTAAAAGGAGAATATGACGTGCTTTTGCATATTTAACGCACGATTTTACGCTGACAAATCGAAGAACGACGGAGAGAAGACGATGACTTGAAACCCTTTGAAACTTTTGAACTTTTCTTCATATTATTGTGTTTGTGCTATCGTGTACTTTGGGAACAAAGGGGTGGGTATTTGTTGGGGAAGGGTGGCCGAGAGTTTATGGGAGTGGAGAAGAGTTTGATCTTGTTTGAAAGTGTGTGGCCGTGAGTTATGTGACTGGGGGATGAGTTTTAACATATTTTATTGTAAATTATTCTACTAATAGGGCTTAGGCCTATTAAGCCTTTAAATTAGGCCCAATAATCTTTAATTAAATAATAAAAATTATTTTATTTAATAAAGTTTGTTAATTTATTAGTCGGGTTGCCAAAACTTTCGTATTTTGTTGAAAATCCAACATCGATAAAAATTATGTCCCAGCGTATAAAATCACCTCAAAAACCCCTTACTTTCAAAAATAAAAAAAAGCATCACCCATATTTTAAATAATTACAAACAATTAACCAATAAAAACATTTTCTGTTTTTCAGCCATCGGTTTCTGTTCCTCGATCGAAATTCAAATAACTTTTAAAAATACATTTTAATGCAACCATGTAGAAAAATATATTTTAAACATGTAAATATGCACAACATAATAAATTTATGCAATTAAACATTTAATTAAAATACATAAAGAATTTAATAACTTGCGTACATGTGGTTCGCGTGGACCCTTAAATTTCGGGGCGTTACATGTTTTGTGCATCATCATACGATCACTCATCTGTGTGAATGGACATCTTCATGCACTTGCCAATGAAAACATGACGTTTACATCACATATACTATTCTCAATCTCGGCCGATCTTTATCCTTATTTCAGGCGACTGATTAGACTAGGAACCTGTTTTGATTATACGGTACACTTCCCAATGAGTTCCATGATCTTACGTTGCGATGCACACCTCATGTTACCTATTGTATTTTCAAGAACTTTATCTATGCAGTTTACATGAGTATACTGATAAAGTATAACGCCATAATCGGATGAAATCGTAAAATATTATTAAAATAAAGATTGTTTTACATTAGAGTCAATAAAAACTCGAGCCAGGAGTTGGCTTGCCGGATACATGCTCTAACCATTGTTACAACAAATAACGCCGGCTCCAATCAATGTAGAAAAGCATAAACAGCAGTTGAAATGTAAACCATGAGAGCACAGGTCACCAGAACAATTAAAGCCGTAACAGCTTGAACCGTAGACTTGTTCCCACAGGAAAGCATTCCCAATCTTATCTCAATCACACTAACCATGGACAGCATCAAAAACAAGCACCCCATTACTGAACCAATGGCGGAAGCCAACATTCCAAATCTCAGAACCTTCAAATTGATGTGGGCTCTGAACACTTCATCCACATCTTTACTGTTCAGTAGATTGATCGCCAGCTTCAGACCCTGTGCCACCAGAGAAGAGAACAGAAAGAAGCTGAAGGAGACAACCTCGAAAACAAGGAGTTTCTTGACTACTTCAAGACCGGCGTCACAGGCAGATGGGTTTTCAAGGCTGTGCTGCCCTGGAGTAGTCAGGGAAAGGCCCACAAAGATCGCGACGGTGAAGAGAGAGTTAACATTAACAAGTCCGTCGAGAGCAGTGACATGGACGCTGGTGGTGGTGACGCCTGCTCCGGAGGCGGTTCTTCTGTCAGATCCGTCATACCTGATTAAAGAAAAAATATCAACATTTCAGAGTCTTGATTAATTACGTGCATATGCATTTTACATCGCGTAATTGAAGAAAAGGGTTTTTACTCCGGCATTATTGAATTATGTTCGGAGGAAAATTCGAGTCCGAAGATTGAAACTGTGTCCAATAATTCAAGAAATGCGAGGAAAAGATCGAGGTTTAGTAGCTGGAGAGCAGAATTGTAAAGAATTCTAGAGCTTGGAAGGATGATTCAACAAAGTAGGAGGTAAAGCGAACGAGAAGAGGCGAGAACGCTTTCCCTTTGGTATTTGTGCGGATTCTAATGGTCATGTAACTTTTTTTATTTTATTTTCTCCATTTGAAATTTTGAGTGGGGTTAAATTATGTGAATCAACCTTGTGTTAGAGTAAGTGGTCCGGCAAACTAACTTATGACTCGAGCTTTATTGACTCAAATGTAAAACAATCTTTATTTTATTAATATTTTACGATTTTATTCGATTATGACATTATACTTTATCTGTATACCAATGTAAGTTGCGTAGATAATGTTGGATCTCGGTTTTTTCGTGCCCAAACGCAGCGGAGTTTTTAAAATTTTTATTTTATTTTGTCAATCAATATATATTTGTTTTGGGCACTCGTATGGTTTATTTAATCAAACATTCATAGGGCGTTAGAATTTTATATCTTTGGTGAAATATTCACACGGCTCCAACTATCCTCGGGTTAGCGGATATAACTCTTGATTAATTTCATACGAACGTTTTTCAAAAACTCCTTTCTCTATTCTTCTAATAAGGTCCACAACTAGATAATTTGTTCCTCTTCTAATTTGCACAAGAAAAATTAGAAGAAATTTTTACGTTGGATATCAAATATCTAGAGAGGGCTCAACCTAAAAATAACCTCAAGGAGACCGAAATATTTTGAGAGAGAGGAGGAAGTGATTTTCGAAAATCACTATGATGGAGGCTAGAGTTATGGCTTGGTTACTCCTATTTATAATTAATACATGACCTTAATACACATAATTAACATTAATGAGCTTGATTAATTAATTGGTCTAGTCCAACTAGTTTAATTAATTAATCAACGTCCATTAAGAACTTAATTATTTAGTATGTTGGACTTGTACTCCTACAAGACCATTAAACATACTTTCCACCAATTTTAATATAATTTAATATAAACTCAACTTTTAAATTTAATAAATTAAATCTATTATAAATTCAATATTAGAATTTAATATTTAAATTATAAATTCAACTCTTTGAATTTATCACGTCCAAAAATTTAATATTTAATAAACTCAACTTTGGAGGTTAAAAAATTAAATCCTCAAACTTTATATATTCAACTCCTTGAATTTATTCTCTCAAAATTTAATTATCATAAATTCAATTCCTTGAATTTACTATATCATAATATAAATTCAACTCCTTGAATTTATTCTCTCTCAACGGGAGCAAACGATCCAGTGCTTGTGTGACCCTCAATGGTTCAGAGATACAGCTAGCCGTGGGTTCACAACTCCGTGTGATTCAGAACATTATCCATTTGTAGAGGCCCGGAATTCGTATTTGAAAATTTGCGGAAAAATTTGAAATTTTCTTATTAAAGGTAAATAACTTGCCTCACTCATAAAATAAACTGAATAAAAGTTTTAACGTTTAATGTAACAGCGGAATAAAGTTTAAATGTCAAAATAACAGCGGAAGTAAATATCTGTTTCAAAACAACAACTTAAAATAATTCATCGTGATAAAAATGAGTTTGCATAATAATGATCAGTAAACTGATAAATGAGGTCCTCGGGTTCCTACTACTACCGACCCAAGCTAGCTCACTGGTCCCCGCCCTCGGTCCCGACCTCATCAGTACCTACAACAATCAAGTCTAGTGAGTCTAAAGACTCAGCATGCATATATCATAGATAACAAGTAAATATATCATAAAATTTTCATGCCGTGTAAAGATATCATATCGTAAAGCGTGACGTGAAAATATCTTGTCATGAATAATTATAAATACGTGCATAACTGAACTGAAAATCGTAAGTGAAATGTTTGCTCGATAGAGCCCTGTCATGAGATAGCATATAATAATTTTCTATTGAGAATATGTTCTACGCAAGTGGCCCATAACATGAAATGAATCGTCTGATCAGAGTAAATCACAGTATACTGGGCAGTAGAGATCATCACAACCCTTGGACTGGATATCCGTACCAATACATGAACATGAACCGGTCAGTGATCACCAGATGAAGTAATAATCCCATGATAAGCTGCAATCCCATGAACGTGAAGTGACCACAACCAATATCGCATATATCTAAAAAACGAACATTTTATATTTTTATGCACGTAATATAATTAAATATCATGTTTTATTTTACCGAAAGGGTTGGATCGTTCCCAGGCTCGCTGCGACCTAATTCTAGCATGAAAAATATGCGAATGATTTAACTTGACCAAAACTTCGTAGTTGAATCCAAAAACGAGACAATTACGCACAATGACTTAGTATTTAATCATGACTCCGTGCCAACCCGAACCAACACCGAACCATCATTTAGTCATGATTAAAATACACCCAAAATGATGACATAATGCTCCTAAAATTACAGTACTGGAAATTTGTGGAATGGAGGCCAAAAACATGAAACGCTCTTTCGAGAGTCATTTTGGCACATTGCACCGAAAATTCTCGTGCGACCTCTAAACTTACCCAAATCACAAACGGCCAATAACATGACCTTTCTAACTCGATGAGGCACTGCCCAGTCCAAGGTCATAGGCTAAAAGCCAACCAAGAACTCAAACGAGCCTCTGAACCGGAGCACCAACTTGCTGTCAAAAATACAGCAGCAGCGCTTCCACTCGCATGCTTCACTTTCGAGACTATCGGCCACTGGGGCTCGAACCACCGACCAGAGCCTCTTACCAACATCCTAACGTATGGTTTAGACCACGGCTAAGCGCCCTAGGCCAGCCACAATCTAAACAACACCAGAACAACTCGAAACTCTTCACCCGAGAACGCATATGCACGCGTGGGGTGTTGCAATTGTTCTTACTGTCAGGGACCATTCCAGTGGCCATTTTATTGAACACGGCATGATCTAGACATCAAGAGGTATGGTATGAACCATGGCTAAGGGCTAAAAAGCCAACCAAGATCCACACCACTCCTAAAATTCGAGACTTACACATGCAGAAAAATGAAGGGGATCGAAGGGGCTTGTCTTTTTTTGTTTTAAAACCGATGCAACCATTGACCAAGCCTTGAAAGGCCGACTTGGTCTCGTATTAGACATAAAAAGGAGATGTTATAACCATGGATAAAGCCTTTAGGGCAGCCAAGATCTGAATTATCCCCCCCTTAACAGCAAAACAGAAAATCGAGACTCAATATGACACTAGGGGAGAGTTGCTGTCCATTCGTGTTGCCGGGGGGTGTGGGGAGTGAAACTAATGGACCAACACCTTCCTAGCACATCCTATATCATGTCTATAAGCAGCCTTGAGCCCCTGGAAGTCGATCCAAACCTGAAACAACAACACAAACAAAAACCGTGAAGGCATAGAGGAAAGGGCCGAAAAATCTGCACATAATTTTCTTGTGTAGTTGCTGTAATACTTCGGTTTTTGCTATACAAATCATGCATATGTGTCGTTGAAAAATAATAATATGACTTTCTTGAAGAGCAAGGGAAAATATAAGCATGCCTTGGATTTTTGTTTTGAAAGAAAACAAACGATTACGACGACACGGAGCGGCGGAGACGGAGTGTTCTTCTTTTGTTTCTACTTTTCTCTCTTGTTTTTCCCTCTTGCAAGTCACGATTTTTGGGATGTTTTTACTACTGAAATTTTCGGTGGAATGAGGAGGGAGGAAAGCTAGGAGATGAAGTGAATGATTACAAGATAAAAAAGGAGAAAATAATCTTGCTATCCTAGTTATTTGCTTGATAGGAAATATTATCATATCAAGGGATATGAAGGATAGGTGTGTTGGCTGATTTTTCTAGGTAATACAAGGGAGGAAATTGCTTAATTTTTTAATTATTGGTGATTTAAAAGTGGGAGAAATTATCTACTAAGAAAAGATTAAGGAAATGAAGCACATGGTGAGTTGCCAAATCAAAAAAATTGAACCTTTTAAAATGAGGTGGCCGAAATCTTCATGTCAAATAAGGGTAGACAATTGCTTAATTAATAAATTACTTGGTGATTAAAAGGTGATGGACTATCTAACAAAAATGGATAAGGAAAGAATCAAGGGAAATGAGTTGTCAAATATTTTAAATCTTCCAAAGGTGATGACCGATTTTTTCTCTTTTAAAATGGGGTGGAATATTGCTTAATTATTGAATTTTAACTCATTAGAGTTTTAAACATTAATTATGTATTTTAGTGAATTACTAAAATAGTTTAGGATAGGCATTATCTTGCATGCATGGCTAAATCTTTAAATTAAATTACCAACATGTTAAATAGAATTTCTTAAATAAAATAATCCTAGATTAACTTATCTCAATTGGAAATATATTTTAATTTATGCTTTTAATTAAATTATTGGACATAAAAGGCTTATTTACTACTTATCTCCTAATTAATTAAATAATTCCTTAAACTTAATTTTTCATTAAAATAACTTATCTTTATCTTAAATTAATTCTAGTAATGTTTTCTTAATAGTAAATTTTATCTCAATACTCCAACTCCAGTCCGGCCTCATTTATTTAACTGAAAAGATAAAACTAAACTTATGCGATTTAAAATAAATAATCATGACTAACAACTAAAAAATGCTTTAAATAATCAAGAAATCATTTTAAATTTAAATACTAGAAATTATGCATGAGTTATACGTAGTCTGATCTACGGGTTCAACAACTCTCCGTCCCTTAAAAGAAATTTCGTCCTCGAAATTAAAACTTACCGAATAACTCGGGGTATCGACTCCTCATTTCTGGCTCAGACTCCCACGTAGTTTCCTCCTCTGAATGATTAAGCTATTTGACTTTCACGCGCTTAACCAGCTTATTCCGAAGCTTCTTTTCATGTCTGTCTAAGATCTGCAATGGTCTCTCCTCATAAGACAGGTTCGGAGTGAGCTGCAACGGTTCAAAATTCAGGACATGCGAAGGATTTGCCATATACTTCCTCAGCATAGAGACGTGGAACACATTGTGTATTTTGGCCAGATTCGGCGGAAGACCAACACGATAAGCAATCGTCCCAACCCTGTCGAGGATCTTGAAGGGTCCGATCAATCTCGGACTGAGCTTTCATTTCTTCCCGAACCGCATGACACCTTTCATAGGTGCTACCTTCACAAAAACATGATTGCCAACGACAAACTCTAGATTTCTCCTCCTCTGATCCGCATAGCTCCTCTGTCGACTCTGAGCAGTCCTCATCCTGTCACGGATCTTGACTACTACATCGACAGCCTGCTGAATAATCTCTGGACCCAAGTCTGATCTCTCCCCTACTTCATCCCAATGAATAGGAGATCTACACTTACGGCCATACAGTGCCTCAAACGGAGCCATACCTATAGACGACTGGAAACTGTTGTTATAGGTGAACTCTACCAATGAAAATTCGACTCCCAACTCCCTAAAAAGTTGATGACACAAGCACGGAGAAGATCTTCCAAAATCTGGATAACTCTCTCTGACTGACCATCTGTCTGAGGGTGGAAAGCTGTGCTAAACAACAACTTCGTACCCACTTCTGAATGTAGACTCTTCCAAAATGCGAAAGTGAATCTAGGATCTCTGTCAGACACTATAGAAACTGGAATACCATGAAGTCTGACTATCTCTCGGATATACAACTCTGCATACTGAATCATGGTGAAAGTCGTCTTGATAGGCAAGAAGTGCGCTAACTTGGTAAGACGATCAACAACCACCCAAATAGCATATGATCCTCTGACTGACTTCGGCAAGCCGGGCACGAAGTCCATGGTAACATTCTCCTACTTCCACTCGGGAATAGGAAGAGCCTTGAGCAAGCTTGCTGGTCTCTGATGCTCTACTTTCACTAGCTGGCACGTTAGACACTCGGATACAAAACGTCTGATATCCTTCTTCATTCTTGGCCACCAATACAACAACTGTAGATCTTTGTACATCTTCGTACTCTCAGGATGAATAGAGTACGGCGACTTATGGGCCTCAGATAGAATATCTGCTCGGATAGAATCACTGCTAGGAATCCACATCCTGTCTCGGTATGTCACAATCTCGTCGCTAACTGTATACAAGATACTGCCCTTAGCCTCATCCTTTTGCTTCCACTTTGCTAACTGCTCATCTGCTAACTAACCACTGTGAATACGGTCTAGAAGAGAAGACTGAATCGTAAAAGTAGATAGACGGGGAACTCTACCTCGAGGAAAAGTCTCTAGATCAAACCTCTGCATCTCAGACTAAAGAAGTCTCGAAATCGCCAAATGAGCCATCACTGCGATTTTCCTGCTCAGTGCATCCGCAACTACATTAGCCTTACCCGGGTGGTAGCTAATGTCACAGTCATAGTCTTTCACTAGCTCCAACCAACGTCTCTGACGCATATTCAGCTCTTTCTGCGTAAATAAGTACTTGAGGATCTTATGGTCGGTAAAGATCTGGCACTTCTCTCCGTACAAATAATGCCTCCAAATATTCAAGGCAAAAACTACGGCTGCCAACTCTAGATCATGGGTAGGGTAATTCTTCCCATGGATTTTCAGCTGACGAGAAGCCTACGCTATCACCTTCCCATGCTGCATCAATACTGCGCCTAAACCGAGCTTCAAAGCATCGGTATAATAAACAAATTCTCCGAGCCCTGAGGGCATGGCCAATACTGGTGCTGAGATAAGAGCTTGCTTCAAAGTATCGAAGCTCTTCTGACACTCATCGCTCCACACGAATTTAGCATACTTCTTTCTCAATGATGTGAGTGGACTGCGATGGAGGAGAATCCCTGAATAAACTTCCGATAATATCCTGCTAGCCCAAGGAAACTATGGATCTCTGATGCATTCTGCGGCACAACCCAATCTCTGACTGCTGCAACTTTCGCTGGGTATACCTCAATACCGCTGCTAGAAACGATGTGGCCTAAGAACGCCACCTTCTCTAACCAGAATTTGCACTTACTGAACATCAAGGAGTGTGGTATGAACTGTGGCTAAGGGCTAAAGAGCCAACCATGATCTAGACATCAAGGAGTGTGGTATGAACCGTGGCTAAGGGCTAAAGAGCCAACCAAGATCCACACCAACACCCATACTTTCGAAACACCACACAGGCACACAACCAGAATTTACAGAAAACTGAGGGGCTGTTCTTGTTTATTTCTGAAACCGATTGGGACGTGAACCAAGCCATGAAAGGGCATCTTGGTCACGTCCTAGACATGCCAAGGAGAGGTTCGGACCATGGCTACACCCCCTAGGGCAGCCGAGATCGGAGCACTCGACTTAGCCATGCAAGATACAAAGTTGAGACTCAAAATGGCAGCTGTGACAGTTGCTGTCAAAATGTGATGTTGGGGGCGAAAGGGCTCAAACCAACGGACCAAACTCTTCCTAACCTGCCCTAGGACATGACCATAAACAGCCGTGGGAGCCTGGACACGAGCCACACCTTAAACAAGCAACACAAGCCAACCCGTGATGTAGCAAGGGAAGTGAACAAAATCTGTGCAGAATTGGTTGTAATATTTCTGTCAAATTTCGGTTTTCATGATTCATGCTCACATAATGATTTATAAAAATATAAATACAACTTGACTGAAGAGCAAGGGATGGTATATGCATGCCTGGATATTTTTGTTTTGAAGAAAAACAAAAGAAATACACGATGCGGCGCGGAGGAGACGCAGCGCTTTTCTTTCTCTCTTGCTACTCGATTTTCTCTCTTAATCTCTCACTGAATTCTCACGTTTTTTCCTCTCTCAATTTCTCTGAATTTCTCTCAAATTTTGGTGGTGGTGATGAGGGGAAAGGCTAGGGAAATATATGGGAAGAATGCAAGATAAAGGGAGGAGAACAATCTTTCTATCCTAGTTTATTTGCTAGATAGGAAACAAGAATGATATCAAAGATTTTGAGGGGATATTGGGGTGCATTTGGTCGATTTTAAGGTTAGGTGCAAAAGGGAAAAATGGTTTAATTAAATATTGTTGGTGATTTAAAATTTGGGGAGGATATCTATCTAGAAAAAGTTAAGGGAAGATATTTAAAGAATGAGTTGAAAATCACAATTAAATCTTTTAAAAAAAATGGGGAGATGGCCGATTTTATCTAGCTAAGTAGGGTGGAATCTCGCTCAATTAATTATTATAGAAGATTTGTTGTGATATAATTATCTCCCAAGAAAATGGATAAGAAAAGAATACAAAGAATTGAGTTGCTAAACTTTTTAAGTCTCCTAAATGAAGTGACCGATTTTTATTAATTAAATGGGGAAAGATATTGCTAGATAGACATGGTAGAATATTGCTTAAATATTAATTAAGTGAGGATTTAAATTGAGGGAATTATCTACCATGAAATGGATTGGGAAAACTATTATTTCAATGGGTTAACAACAAATTTTAAATTTATTTAAAGGGGCCGAAATATTAAGAAAATAAAGGGAAAATATTTCTTAAATATTGAATTTTAAATCTCTAGTGTTTTATCTACCCATTAAATATTTTAGGGATTTAAGGAATTAATTATTGAACTTTATTTACTACTTTTCTCAACTTATTTAAATAATTCCTTAAACTCTCTTTTACAATAAGTTAACTTATTATATAACTTAAATAAATTTTAGGAATATTTTTTAAATATTAGAATTCATCTCTTTACTCCAACTCCAGTCCGGCCTTAATTAATTAACTGAAAAGATAGCAACTAAACTACTTTATAAAATAAGTAATTAAATTTAAAGAAAAGAATTTATATTCTCATGCAATAAAAATTATTTTAATTTAAATACTAGAATTATGCATGGCTTATACGTAGTCTAATTTACGGGTTCTACAATCCTTCCCCCCTTAAAAGAAATTTCTTCCTCGAATCAAAACTCACCGAATAACTCGGTGTACGTACGGACTCCTCATTTCTAGCTCAGACTCCCACGTAGCTTCCTCCTTTGAATGGTTAAGCCACTTGACTTTAACTCACTTAACTAGCTTGTTCCGAAGCTTCTTCTCCTACCTGTCTAAGATGTGCACTGGTCTCTCCTCATAAGATAGGTTCGGAGTAAGCTGCAACGGCTCAAAGTTCAAGATATGCGGAGGATTTGCCATGTGCTTCCTCAGCATAGAGACGTGGAACACATTGTGTACTCCGGCCAGATTCGACGGAAGAGCCACACGATAAGCTAGCGTCCCAACTCTGTCGAGGATCTCAAATGGTCCGATGAATCTCGGACTGAGCTTCCCTTTCTTCCCAAATCGCATGACACCCTTCATAGGTGCCACTTTCACAGAAACATGATCGTCCACTGCAAACTCTAAATCTATCCTCCGCTGGTCCGCGTAACTCTTATGTCGACTCTGAGCAGTCCTCATCCTATCACGGATCTAGGCTACTACACTGACAGTCTGCTGAATAATCTCTGGACCCAATGCTGCTCTCTCTCCTACTTCATCCCAATGAACAGGAGATCTTCACTTTCGGCCATACAGTGCTTCATACGGAGCCATACCTATAAACAACTGAAAACAGTTGTTATAGGTGAATGCTACCAATGGCAAGTTCGACTCCCAACTCCCAGAGAAATCAATCACACAAGCACGAAGAAGATCCTCCAAAATCTGAATAACTCGCTCTGACTGCTCATCTGTCTGCGGATGGAAAGCTGTGCTAAACAGCAACTTCGTACCCACTGCCGAATGCAAACTCTTCCAGAATGCGGAAGTGAATCTGGGGTCTTTGTCAGATACGATAGAAACTGGAATACCATGAAGTCGGACTATCTCCCGGATGTACAATTCTGCATACTGAATCATGGTGAAAGTCGTCTTAATGGGCAAGAAGTGCATTATTTGGTAAGACGATCTACAATCACCCAGATGTCATTTGATCCTCTGACTGACTTCGGCAAACCGTCACGAAGTCCATGGTAACATTCTCCCACTTCCACTCGGGAATAGGAAGAGGCTTGAGCAAACCTGCTGGTCTCTGATGCTTTGCCTTCACGAACTGACAAGTCAGACACTCGGATACAAAGGGACTGATATCCTCCTTCATTCCTGGCCACCAGTACAATAACTGCAGGTCTTTGTACATCTTCGTACTCCCGGGATGAATAGAGTACGGCGACATATGGGCCTCTGATAAGATATCTGCTTGGATAGAATCACTGCTAGGAACCCATATCCTGTCTCATTATCTCACAATGCCATCACTAACTGAATACAAGACACTGCCCTTGGCCTCATCTCTCTGCTTCCACTTTGCCAACTGCTCATCTACTGGCTGACCACTGCGGATACGATCTAGAAGAGAATACTGAATAATCAAGGTAGATAGACGGAGGACTCTACCTTGAGGGTATGCCTCTAGATCAAACCTCTGCATCTCAGACTGAAGAGGTTTCTGAATCGTCAGATGGGCCATCACTGCAACTTTCCTGCTCAATGCATCCGCAACTACATTAGCTTTGCCCGGGTGGTAGCTAATGTCACAATCATAATCCTTCACGAGCTCCAACCAACGCCTTTGACGCATATTCAGCTCTTTCTGCGTAAAGAAGTACTTGAGGCTCTTATGGTCGGTAAAGATTTGGCACTTCTCTCCATACAAATAATGCCTCCAAATCTTCAAGGCAAAAACTACGGCGGCCAACTCTAGATCATGGGTAGTGTAATTCTTCTCATGGGTTTTCAGCTGTCGAGAAGCATATGCTATCACCTTCCCATGCTGCATCAATACTGTGCCCAAACCGAGCTTCGAAGCATCGGTGTACAATACAAAATCTCCGGGCCCTGACGGCATGGCCAATACTGGTGCTGAGATAAGAGCTTGCTTCAAAGTATCGAAGCTCTTCTGACACTCCTCGCTCCACACAAATTTAGCGTTCTTCTTGGTCAATGATGTGAGTGGAACTGCAATAGAGGAGAATCCCTTAATGAACTTCCCATAATATCCTGCTAGTCCAAGAAAACTGCGAATCTCAGATGCATTCTGTGGCACAACCCAATCTCTGACTGCTGCAACTTTCGCTGGGTCTACCTCCATACCACTGCTAGAAACAATGTGGCCTAAGAATGCCACCTTCTCCAACAAGAATTCGCACTTACCGAACTTTGCGAACAATATGTGCTTCTGCAAGGTCTGCAACACTGTTGTCAGATGTCTGCCGTGATCCTCCTGATTCTTCGAGTATACGAGAATGTCGTCTGTGAATACTATCACAAACTGATCAAGATACGGCTGAAATACGCGATTCATGAGATCCATAAAGATCGCTGGCGCGTTCGTCAGACCGAACGACATCACAAGGAACTCGTAGTGACCATAACGAGTCCTGAAAGCAGTCTTGGAAACATCGGCGTCTTTCCCCCTGAACTGGTGATAACCGGATCGCAGATTAATCTTGGAGAATACTAAGGCTCCCTGCCACTGGTCAAACAAATCCTCAATCCTCGGAAGTGGGTATTTGTTCTTCACGGTAACCCTGTTCAACTCCCGGTAATCAATGCAAAGCCTCATAGTGCCATCCTTCTTCTTAACAAACAAGACTGGCGCGCCCCATGGAGAGAAACTCGGGCGAATGAACTCCTTGTCAAGTAGCTCCTGAATCTACTTCTTAAGCTCTGCCATCTCTGTCGGTGCTAATCGGTATAGTGCTTTTGAGATCGGAGACGTACCTGGCATAAGCTCAATAGAAAACTCCACCTCTCTCTCGGGTGGCATACCAGAGACGTCCTCAGGAAAAACGTCTAGAAAATCTCTGACAATCGGAACATCTGCGGCTGACTGACTGGGTGCCTCGTGGACAGTATAAAAGTAGCTAAAAATGCTCGGCACCCTCTATGCATGAGCTTCCTAGCCTGGACATAAGGAATAATGCGCGGTAAAGGAAAGTACATGTCCGGCTCAAATAAGAACTGTGTCATCCCAGGCGGTCGGACTAGAACAGATCTCCGCTGGAAGTCTATCAGTACTCTGTTCCGCAAAATAAAATCCATGCCTAATATGATGTCAAACTCTGGCATCGGCGATACAATCAGATCCGCATAAACAAGGTTTCCATGAAGCTCCAGATCTATGTCGCGGATCACATTGGTGGCTGACATCTCCTCTCCTGAAGGCAGTACAACTGAGTAGGCTACATCTAGCCCAACGGTCTTAACTTTGAGAAAATTTTCAAAGACCTCTGAAATAAATGAGTGGGTAGCCCCTGAATCTATCAGGGCTTTCGTAGCTGACCTCCCTATAAAGATTCTCCCTGAAAGTTGGAATGTCAAGTTGAACCCAATAATTACTAGAACTATCCTATAGACATGCAGAGGTCAAAGTTCTTCTAACTTAAATTCCCAAAATAATACTGAGTAGAGCATGCAATCCTATAACAATTTCTAAGTTCAGAATTTCAACCCGAAAATAAATCCCAGAAAAAAAAAACTCAAAGCTTAAAGGTAGCTGTCATGAGCATGGTATCGAGGTTCGTCTCCGCTGCATGGAGAGCAAATACCCTGCCTTGGGTAGGCAGATTCCTCTGAGGGCACTGCGGTAGCACGTGGTCTGGGTTACCAACTTGTAACATTTCCCAGAGCCATACATACATACTCCAGGATGGCGGCGCGAGCACTTGGGACATACCGGATGCTCAATAGGCTTAGGGACTGCCCGTCCCTGCTGCTGCTGCGGCTGCTGGCCCCTGTTCCTGGTGGGCCGTGGAAAGGCCTATTATTCTGCTGCTGATGCTGCTGAGGAGGAGGGTGGTGTGGTACCTGGACTGGGCGATTGCCCTGGCGGTCTCTTTCGATATCACGCTGATCCTGCTCTGTGGCTAGAGCTCTGGTGACAGCGACATCATAGGTAGAAGGGTCAGACACCCTAACATCACGGCGCAACAAATTTTTGGCGCCGTTGCCGGGGAAGTATAATTTAATTTCAAGTCTATTTAATTTTGTTTATATTTTATTTTTCTTTATTTGAATTAATATTTATTTTGTGTGTTTTATTTTTTTGCATTTGCATTTGCATGAGCATTTGGTCACGTACACTTAGTGGTCGACTAATTCGAAATAACCCTTTATTTTTACAAAACATGGCGGAAGAACTCATCCAAGAAAATGAAGATGAAATTCAATCTCAACATGATCATGATAGACGAAGAACACTTAGAGATCACATGAATCCTACACGTACTAGTGCACCTTCATGTCTAGTTTTTCCCCCTGATGCATCTCATTTCAATTTTAAGCCTGGTATCATCCAACTTTTACCCAATTTTCATGGCTTAGATTCTGAAAATTCATACATGCATTTACGAGAGTTTGAAGAAGTGTGCAACACATATAATGATCTAAATTGTAGCATGAACACCATTCGACTTAAGCTTTTTTCCTTTTTCTTTAAAAGATAAAGCTAAAACTTGGCTACAAAATCTTAGATCGGGATCCATTCGAACTTGGAATGAATTGCAACAACAATTTTTGAAAATGTTTTTTCCATCGCATAGAACAAATTCTTTCAAAAGGCAAATCATCACTTTCACTCAAAAACAAGGAAAATCTTTTTATCAGTGTTGGGATAGATACAAAGAATTGTTTAATCTTTGTCCACATCATGGTTTTGAAATTTGGAGAGTTGTTTCTCAATTTTATGAAGGCTTAACACCTAAAGATAGGCAAATGGTTGAATTTATGTGTAATGGAACATTTGAAGATAAAGATCCAAACGAGGCAATTGAGTATCTCGATTCATTAGCTGAAAATGCTCAAAATTGGGACACTATAGGTACAATCGAACCATCAAACAAGATTCAATCTCCTACATCTGGTGGAGATATGTACACTCTCAAAGATGAACATGATCTTCAAGCTAGATTTACCTCTTTAGCAAGAAAAGTTGAGGCACTTGAATTGAAAAAGAATGGTCAATTAAAATCTGTTCAAGAAATTGCGTGTCACATCCGTGATTCAAATGATCATTTTACAAAAGATTGTCCCACTTTGCCCTCTTTTAAAGAATGTCTCCATGAACAAGCCAATGTTTTGAACAATTTCAAAAGGCCAAATTTTGAACCATTTTCTCAAAATTACAATCCAGGTTGGCAAAATCATCCAAATTTTAGTTGGAAGAATGATAATGCTGCACAATTTTCACAACCACATTTCCAAAATCAACAAAATTTTCAAAATTATGCACCTTATGTTCCTCCACCTAAAAGAAATTTAGAAGATACATTGAATTCTTTCATTGCAAATCAAGAGTCTATCAATACTCAAACTGCTCAAACCATGACAGATTTGAAAGATACTCTTGCTAAATTTACATCTGCATTTAATATTCATGAAAAAGGTAAATTTCCTTCACAACCTCTGCTTAATCCCAAGGATCATCATTCACAAACTGGAACTTCTGGAACTCAACCGATGGATCAGGTAAAATCTGTTATTACCGTTCGAAGTGGTAAGGTTGTGGAAAAATCCATTCTAGAACCTTGTGAAGATGATGATAAATCAACTCCAAATGGTAAGGAAGTGGAACCCATAACTTGCGAAGAAGGGTTCAATAGACAGTGTCACCACCATTCCCTCATGCATTGAAAAATACAAAAAAATCAAATTTGAATTATGATATATATGATATTTTTAAACAAGTAAAAGTTAATATTCCTTTATTAGATGCAATAAAACAGGTACCATCATATGCCAAATTTTTGAAAGACTTGTTCACTGTGAAAAGAAAATTGAATGTGAAAAAGAAAGCATTTTTAGCCGAACCAGTAAGTGCAATCATTCAAAATAATACTTTGAAATACAAAAACCCTGGTTGTCCTACTATTTCATGTATTATTGGAGAACGAAAGATTAAAAAAGTCTTGCTTGATCTTCGAGCTAGTGTGAATTACTTCCATATTCAGTTTATCAAGAACTCAATCTAGGCGAGTTAAAATCTACTTCGGTAACACTTTTACTTGCAGATAGATATGTTAAAGTGCCAAGAGGTATGCTAAAAGACGTATTGGTCCAAGTTGATAACTTTGTATATCCTGTCGATTTCATAGTTTTAGATACACAACCTATCGAAGCTTGTAATGCAATTCCTGTAATTTTGGGTCGTCCATTTTTAGCAACTTCTAATGCTAGTATAAATTGCAGGAATGAAATAATGAAGTTGTCATTTGGTAACATGACCTTGAAGCTCAATGTTTTTAATTTTTGTAAGCAACCACATGACAAAGGAGATGAAAGTGAAGATGAAAATCTTATTGAAACTCTTGTGGAAGAAAACATTCAAGAAGGGAGTACTCGTGATCAATTAGATATTTGTTCAATTGAAACTGTTAAAGAAAATATTGAAATTGATCTTGATGATTTTGTCACGTATCACTCGTTACCAGGATCAGAGAAAGAATTTGATGCAAAATATGAGAACAAAGACGAACCACCCGTATTGGAGTTAAAACCCTTGCCAGAAGAATTGAAGTATGCATTTCTTGGAGAAGATGAAACATATCCGGTGGTAATTTCTTCCAAACTAGAAAGTGATGATCAAGAAGGTAAATTAGTTGATATGCTTAAAAGACATAAAAATACGATTGGTTGGACACTAAAAGATCTCAAGGGCATTAATCCACTAATTTTCACTCGCAAAATTCACTTAGAAGAAAATGCAAAAACATCTCAACAACCACAAGAAAGATTAAATCCACACATGAAAGATGTTGTGAAAACTGAAGTTCTCAAACTACTTGATGTTGGGATTATCTACCCTATTTCTGATAGTAAGTGGGTAAGCCCAACACAAGTAGTTCCAAAAAAATCTGGCATCACAGTGATAAAAAATGAAAAAAGTGAATTGTTAACAAGTCGAGTCCCATCTAGTTGGCGGATGTGTATTGATTATAGAAAATTAAATGACGCCACTAGAAAAGATCATTTTCCATTACCATTTTTGGACCAAATTTTAGAAAGAGTAGCAGGTCATCCATACTACTGTTTTCTTGATGGATATTCATGTTATTATAAATTCCCATTGCACTCGAAGATCAAGATAAAACAACATTCACATGTCCTTTTGGAACATTTGCATTTAGAAGGATGCCTTTTGGATTATGCAATGCCCCAGCAACATTTCAAAGATGTATGCTAAGCATTTTTTGCGACATGGTTGAAAATTGTTTGGAAATTTTCATGGATGATTTAACTGTCTTTGGGAATATATTTGATAATTGTCTTGAAAATTTGGAAAAATTTTTAAAAAGATGCGAGGAAAAATGTCTTATTTTAAATTGGGAAAAATGTAATTACATGATTACTTCTGGAATTGTTTTGGGACATGTTGTGTCATCTCATGGAATTGAAGTTGATAAAGCAAAAGTTGATGTCATTGCCAATTTTCCCCCTCCAAAAATCATTAAAGAAATTCGCTCATTTTTGGGACATGCAGGATTTTATAGGAGGCTTATAAAGGACTTTAGTTTAATCTCTAAACCCATTTGTAACCTCTTAACAAAAGACACTGCATTTGAGTTGTGGGGCCCCGGGTCCGATATCTAATACTAATAATTTTAAATGTATCAAACCAAACGATTTAATAAAATATATAATTTCTTGTTCACAAACTGACATAAACATCGTCAGAATAATTTAAATGTCTCAACTGTTTGAAATATAATTTTCAACATGTCAAAATAACTAGTGAACAAAATTAATCCAAACATCATCAAATAGCTCCTAAGACCCGAGAAACCCACTCTAACTCGTATCTCCTCGCCTGGAGATGGACTCTGGCATCCCAAGCCTCGCCTCACCTACCATCAAGCACATGAAAACAAGAGGTAGCCGACGTGCCGGTGAGTATAAACCCGGTATGATACAATCAATAACATATGAGAATTTAATTTTCAAAATAGTTCATATGAGATTCATAAAGATGCAACATAATGCAATGCATGATCAGAAGCTATGGGCTATCAATAAATTTCAAGATCAAGTGAATCATCTGGTCATAGGGTACCCAAGGAAAGAGAATCCCCCAGCAACATCCACCGACTCATCCGCTCGAGGTGGGGTGCTGTGTTCTACAATCCCAGGACTATGGTGCGCCGATAGAGAGTGTTCAGGCCATAGCAGCGACCTCCGCATACACTATGCCAACTCAACTATAGCCCCATACGTGCAACAAATCAATATATCAAGGCGACCTCCGCCATATCAAATCTGAATCGAAAAGTGGCTCAATATGCAATGCAATGATGAATTTTAATCTCATCAAGTCAATATCATAATAAACTCATCTCAAAAGATCGATCATCAAAAATCACAAGTATTTCATCAAGCCATATAATCTTCAATTTAAAATTAAAATGATACTTTTACCTCGTATGTTACCGACCGTAACATACCTTTCAAATATTACCAAAAGAAGATCGAAATGTGTAGGTGAGAAGTCTTGAACCTTTGAATTCTACTATAACTCAAGAACTTTGATCATCTATCAAAACAGAGTAGTTTATGTTCAAAATTCATAATTAATTCAATACTGCTTCGAATCAAGATCCGTAAATTTCTTAACCGTAATATTCCATAAAAACATTCATTGAATAATTTTGTCAAACATGTGGCGTGCGTGCTAAAGAGTTAGCTCCTTCACTTTTCCCTTGGCTTCAATTCCATTTCTTTTCAATATATCAATACGTACAATATACATAATCAATGATTTAAAGGAGCTAAACTCAATTAAATCTTCATTTATGATATACATAGCTCAAGAGATACATTCAAAGGAAGAATCTACTTACAACCAAATAGAGATACACTAGTCTTAGCACTTGGTGTTGATTCTACAAGATCAAACCATAATAAAATCCAGTAATATCATTTTCTTAAGCTTTCAATCCCCTGTAAGTCGAAAACTTACCAATACAAACATACAACTCATGGAATCCAAGAACAAGACAAAGTAATAACTTACCTTGATCTTTCTATTAGCGTAGATGAAGATACTAATTTGGATTGAAGGAATAAATCAAGAGATGATAGGAGGGAAAGAAGAAAAATGGAAGAACCCTAGCTTCTAACCGATGGAGAGAAATGAGGATGAGAAGAAATGATACAAAAATCACTCCCCAATCTAATATATACCATCCAAACCTCAAAACACGTTTTTTGTACAAGTGCTGGGCGCCATGGCGCGTGTTTTGGCGCAGGGGCGCGCACCATACTGCCCTAACACCAAAGTTTCAGCAATGGGCGTGCCATCGCGCGAGATCTGGCGCAGGGGCGCGCCGTATTCTGTCCCAAACGCATTTTTAACTTTAGAATTTTTTCGAAACTGGTAAACTAGAAAGTTGTAGCCCTATGTCTTGGCTTGCATGTCCAATTGGCATCATGTCATTTGGATTCTGAGTAAAAAGTTATGCTCAATCTCCCAACATGTGTCATTGTAGGAACGACGATACGCACGACACACTTCGGGGCGCTTTTGGCTCGTCTTCCCTAATGATTTGATCAAAACTCAAAATAAGAAAGTTATAGCCTTATGTCTTATCTTTCTAATGAAAGTGGCCTCACATCAATTGGATCAATATACAAAACATTATGCTAAAAACCACAACTACTGCCACATTTTTTATACCGTTTCTGCACTTCCATTTCCTATTTAGCTCAAATTCAACCTTTGATTCTACCCATCCATTATCCATTCCATTCTATAAGATTTATTACCATTCATAAACATAACGTGAAGTCCAAGAACCATCACAACTACTGCCACATTTTTTCAAAATTCGGGCATTATAATTCCTCCCCTCTAAAATAGATTTCGTCCTCGAAATCAATCATCTCTTTCAAGTCTAACATGTAATAATTAATACTGAAAATAGAACCGAGAATAGAAGCATACTTCATTTGAATAACTCTGGATATTTTTGTCTCATTTTATCTTCTAATTCCCAAGTTGCCTCCTCGACACCATGTCTGCTCCACTGTACTTTAACCAATGGTATCAATTTATTTCTGAGTTGTTTATCTTTTCTGTCTAGAATCTGAATCGGTCTCTCAATGTAGCTCAAATTCTGATCTAACTCAACTTCATCGGGTGGAAGTACATGAGAAGGATCTGGATTATATTTCCTCAACTTGGACACATGAAAAACATCATGAACACCTGATAACGCAGGAGGAAGAGCTAATCTATAAGCCAAATCACCAACATGTTCCAAAATCTCATACGGACCTATGAATCTCGGTGATAATTTACCCTTCTTTCCAAATCTAACTGTACCACGGAAAGGAGATATTTTCAGAAAAACTCTCACCTTTCTCAAAAATCAACGGTCGTCTCCTGATGTTCGCATACTTAGCCTGTCTATCCTGAGCAGCTCTCATACGACTCTGAATCAATTTCACCTTCTCTGTCATATCTCTTATCATATCAGGTCCTACAATTGGTGCTTCAGATAAATCGTCCCAATACAAAGGAGATCGTCACTTCCTGCCATATAGTGCTTCAAATGGTGACATTCCAATGCTCACTTGATAACTATTGTTATAAGAAAACTCGGCAAGTGGTAATGAATCCTGCCAACCAATACCAAAATCCATCACTACAGCTCTCAGCATATCCTCTAATGTCTGAATAGTACGTTCTGACTGTCTGTCTGTCTGAGGATGATATCCTGTACTCAAATTCAAATGAGTACCAAGGGCCTCTTGTAAACTCTGCCAAAAATGAGAAGAAAATATAGGATCACGATCTGATACAATGGATTTAGGCACACCATGCAATCTCAAAACTTCTATGATGTACAATCTGGCCATCTGATCATGCCTATATGTCATCTGATAAGGAATGAAACACGAAGACTTGGTTAATCTGTCAACGATAACCCAAATTGCATCGCAACCCCTCGACGATCTCGGCAATTTCGTGACAAAGTCCATGGTGATATGATCCCACTTCCATTCTGGAACTTTAAGGCTATGCAAAAGACCTCCTGGTCGCTTTCGTTCTGCTTTCACTTGTTGACAATTCAAACAACGAGATACAAATTCTGCTATGTCAGATTTCATTTTTTTCCACCAAAATTGTTTCTTCAAATCATTGTACATATTTTTACTTCTAGGGTATACACTGAACTTACTGCAATGAGCATCACGCAAAATCTGTATCTTCAACTCTGAAATATTATGAACTACAATACGATCATTCACAAACAAAATACCCTCATTATTGACCTGAAATTCTGATTTATGTCCTGATATGACAAGTTCAACTGATTTCTGAATGCTTTGATCTATCTTTTGGGCCTCTCTAATTTTGACAAACAACTCGGGTTCTGCCTGAATCATAAATACTCTTACAGGTTGAGTATCTACCACAAAATCCAAACCAGAAAGACAACATTCTTCTACTAAATCAAATACACTGCTAGTGACCAAGGACATATTACATAATTTTCTGATCAAAGCATCGGCTGCTGCATTAGACTTTCCTGGATAATATTTTATTTTGTAATCATAGTCTTTCAACAAATCTAACCAACGCCTCTGTCTCATGTTCATCTCCGCATGTGAAAAGAGGTATTTCAAACTCTTATGATCAGTGAATATCTCAAATATCTCCCCATACAAGTAGTGACGCCAAATCTTTAGCGCAAAAACCACTGCTGCTAGTTCCAAGTCATGCACTGGGTATTTAGACTCATGTGGCTTCAACTGTCGTGAAGCATAGGCAACAACACGGCTATGCTGCATTAATACACAACCCAATCCTTGTTGTGAAGCATCAGTGTGCACTGTAAATCCTCCTACACCTGATGGAATAGTCAGAACTGGAGCACCAGTCAATCTCTGCTTAAGTTCAACAAAAATATCCTCACATGCCTGTGACCAAATAAATGGTGCATTCTTTTGTGTCAGCTGGGTAATTGGCCTCGCAATATGTGAAAATCCTTCAATAAATCTGCGGTAATATCCTGCCAAACCCATAAAACTACGCACCTCGGGAACTGATGTCGGTCTAGACCAATTGATGACTGCCTCAACTTTACTCGGATCAACTAATATACCAGCACTTGAAATCACATATAAAGAAAAACCACTCTATCCAACCAAAACTCGCATTTGGATAATTTAGCATACAACTTTTCAGTTCTCAAAATTTTCAAAACAGCTCTCAAGTGTTCGGCATGCTCAGATTCAGATTTTGAATAAATAAGAATATCATCAATGAAGATCAACAAATTGATCTATATACCGTTGAAACACACGGTTCATCAAATCCATAAATACCGCAGGTGTATTGGTCAACCCAAAAGGCATAACCAAAAAATCAAAATGCCCATACCTGGTACGAAAAGCAGTCTTAGGCACATCTGCCTCTCTAACTCTTAACTGATGATATCCGGATCTTAAATCAATCTTAGAATATACTGAAGAACCCTGCAACTGGTCAAAGAGATCATCAATCCTTGGCAAAGGATACTTATTCTTTACTGTGGCTTTATTCAACTGTATATAATCGACACAAAGTCTCATAGACCCGTCTTTCTTCTTTACAAATAAAACTGGAGCACCCCAAGGTGAAACACTTGGTCTGATATACCCTTTAGCCAATAGATCCTCAAGTTGTTCCTTTAGTTCAATTGGTGCCATCCTAAAAGGAGCTCTAGAAATAGGCTGTGTACCTGGCATCAACTCAATGTTGAACTCAATCTCTCGGACTGGAGGAAATCCTGGAATCTCATCTGGAAATACATCTGAAAATTCACTAACAATTGGAATATCTGCCAATTTAGGTACTGACCTTGAAATATCAATTGCATAAACCAAGAAACATTGTAGTGACCCGTTCCAGAATCACCTACTAATGAAGAACTAAGCATGCAATTAACTTAATTAATAATAATCAGAGATAACAGCGGAAATATGGCCAACGACAGTAGTTATACAACCCAATCGAAATCAGAACAACTCAAAATATATATTCGGTACAACCATATCGAAAAGAATAGTACTGAAAACTAAACCAACCAGCCACTCACTGTCCTCCTCCTGCTCTTCCTGAGCCATCCAACCTGAGGCCTGCCCCGTGGGAATGGGGTGTCCAAGATAAACAAAACCGAGGACGTGAGCGATAAGAACGCCCAGTACAAAAGCATGAGTATACAAACCTATATGAAATGCACATGCTATGATATGATACCAGGGTAGTCAAGAAATAGGAGTCACAAAGGATCTCAAAATGCTCAGTCTAGAGGCGCCAAGTGGATAGTGCCGCGCGATACTCCTCTGGGTCACTGCATCCACTACAAGAACAGACGTGGACCTAAAATGTCCCGGATCACCGAAGCCCTCCGGACCCGTCGGCCACTGTGTACTCTCGGTGTCCATGCGTCCACAAGACAAGACAGGGCTGAGCGGCCCCACAAGATATAGCTTATCTCGAAAGAGATACAGCTCAACAGTAAAGGCTATCTCGAAGGAGATACGGCTCAACATGAAATGCAACATGCATCATAAAGCGTGACATAATAGCATGCATCATATGACATATATCAATGCACCACATAATCATGCAACACATATAAGGATGTATACTCGACCAGGATATCTCGGATAGTACTTTCGTACCTCTATCACAGCAAGCCTAGCCTTACGCAACACCGCTAATCAGGTCTAGAACAAGCCTACGCATCAAAAGCATACCCAATGAACAATACTACCATGCTCGACTAGCAAAACCAGTACTACCAAAAGTTTAGGGTTTACCTTCGTCCGTCGACAGCCCTTTGATGTCGATTGCCTCGTAACTCAGGCGTCACTACGCTACTAATCCTGGCAGCTCTTGGCTAACGCTCGACCGAAAAACTAACCCTAGAAACCTTCCAAACCTCTCAAAATGAGACACAACTTCAAGAATTGACAATCCAAAATGAGGAAATCCGAGCACTATTTATAGGCTATGTTCGGATCCACCGAACCCACTTCGGAACGTCCGAACTCCCACGTGTCCATCGGCTCTTGACACCTCATGATCGGATCCATCGAAACTACACTTCGGATCATCCGAACTTGCATGCAAACTGACGTGTCGATCAACTCTTGACACCTCATGATCGGATCCACCGAACCTACTTCGGATCGTCCGAACTCTTCGGTGCTACCGAACCATCTTCGGTCCATCCGATCATGACCACGGTCAAAATTACACATTAAACCTTCTTAATCACCATTAATCCGTTAATTACCCAATTTGGAATTCGGGCTACTACATTCTCCCCCCCTTAAAAAATTTCGTCCTCGAAATCAGGCTTAGAGGATGAACAAAATGAAATAACAACATCGTTATTACATCTCAATGGTTGTTGAATACAACTGATATTTCGATTACAACTGAAAACACAAACATATACAAAGCATAACTCAAAAGAGCTCTGGATGCTCCGAACGCATACGACTCTCTAGCTCCCAAGTGGCTTCTTCAGTGCCTCTGCGCTGCCATTGAACTAAGACAAGAGGAATGATCTTATTCCGCAACACCTTGTCTTTGCGATCGAGGATCCGCACTGGTCGTTCCACATAAGACAAATCTGAATTTAGTTGAACTTCAGAGGGATGCAAAATGTGAGACTCATCTGCTACGTATCGTCTCAACAAAGATACGTGGAACACATCATGAATACTTGATAGGTACGGCGGCAAAGCAAGTCTGTAAGCCAAATCTCCCACGCTTTCCAATATTTCAAATGGACCCATAAATCTCGGAGACAGCTTACCCTTGAGACCAAATCTCAAAATCCTGCGAAAAGGCGAAACTCGGAGAAACACTTTCTCACCTGGCTGAAAATAAAGAGGTCGCCGCTTGGTGTTCGCATAACTAGCCTGTCGATCCTGAGCGATCTTAATCCGTTTCTTGATTACTGCAACCTTATCAATAGCCTGCTGGACTAACTCCGGTCCCTCAACATGTCGTTCCCCAACTTCATCCCAAAATAATGGAGTACGACAACGTCGCCCATACAACGCCTCAAATGGTGCCATACCAATACTACGATGGTAGCTGTTGTTGTACGCGAACTCAATCAAAGGCAAATGATCCTGCCAAGCGGTTCCGAAATCCATAACACAATGTCGCAACATATCCTCAAGTGTACGGATAGTCCTTTCTGTTTGACCGTCGGTCTCTGGATGATAAGCCGTACTCAAACTTAGTGAAGTACCCAATGCTGACTGGAAACTACCCCAAAATCGTGAGGTAAAACGAGGATCTCTGTCACTAACAATACTGGCTGGCACTCCATGCAAACGTAAAATCTCTTGAATATACAATCGAGCCATACGATCGAAAGTGAAATCACGGTTATATGGCAGAAAATGAGCAGACTTGGTGAGTCGATCCACCACTACCCAAATAGCATCACTGTTCCTCGAAGACAATGGCAAGTGAGTAATGAAGTCCATCGCGATATGCTCCCACTTCCATTCAGGAATAGGTAAGTTCAACAATAATCCTCCCGGTCGACGGTGCTCTGCCTTAACCTGCTGACAAACAAGACACTTGGAAACAAACTGATAAACGCTGCGTTTCACCCCTTTCCACCAAAATCGTGTCCTCAAATCTTTATACATCTTGTTGCTTCCTGGATGGACACTCAACTTGCTTCGATGGGCCTGAGATAAGATCTCTTCCCTCAAAGTATCATCCTCTGGTACCACAACCCGATTAGACAAACACAGAAGACCATTAGACTGATAATGGAAATTGCTATCTCCACCAGCCAACCGAGCTAATCTCTGAGTCTTGAGATCAGACATCTGAGCATCTCGAATCCGAGCGAACAAAGCTGGCTCAGATAAAATGGTAGCAACACGAATGCTCTCCATACCTTTCCGATGTTTGAAATTAAAACCCAACGAACAACAATCCTGGATAGTACTAATCATAGCACTGGTCTGAAGTGCAAAGACTCTCACCTTGCGACTAAGAGCATCGGTTGTGAGATTCGCAGAGCCTGGATGGTATTTGATCTCGCAGTCATAATCTTTAAGTAGATCCATCCAACGACGTTGTCTCATGTTCAACTCAGCCTGAGTGAACAGATACTTCAGACTCTTATGATCACTAAAAATTTCAAACTTAACCCCGTACAAGTAATGACGCCAGATCTTTAGCGCAAACACAATAGCAGCTAATTCTAGATCATGAATAGGGTACTTCTCCTCGTGAGATTTTAACTGCCTGGATGCGTAAGCGATCACATGACCATTCTGCGTCAACACACACCCTAATCCTTGAAAAGAGGCATCGGTGTAAACACTGAAACCATCAGATCCTGACGGTAATGCCAAAACAGGTGCAGAAGTCAGAAGTCGACGAAGCTCTCTGAAACTATCTTCGCACTCAGATGACCACTCAAATGGAACATCATTCCGAGTAAGTTGCGTCAATGGTCTAGCTATCTGAGAGAAATTCACGATGAAGCGACGATAATACCCTGCCAGACCTAGAAAACTACGGATCTCAGCCACCGTCGTAGGATGTGACCAATTCAGCACTGCCTCAATCTTGCTGGGATCCACAGAAATTCCTTCCTTGGAAATCACATGACCAAGGAATACTACACGATCAATCCAGAACTCGCACTTACTCAGCTTAGCATACAATTGCTTCTCGCGAAGAATCTGCAACACAATCCTCAAGTGATGGATATGCTCTTCCACACTGTGAGAATAAATCAAGATATCGTCGATGAAAACCACAACAAACTGATCTAGAAAATCCCGAAAGACTCGATTCATCAGATCCATGAACACTGCTGGCGCATTCGTCAATCCAAATGGCATAACTAGAAACTCGTAATGCCCATATCGAGTACGAAATGCAGTCTTGGAAATATCATCATCTCTAACTCTCATCTGATGATAACCCGATCGCAAGTCAATCTTGGAGTAAACAGAAGTACCCTGAAGTTGATCGAACAAGTCGTCAATACGAGGTAACGGATACTTGTTTTTGATCGTCACACGATTCAGCTGGCGATAATCAATGCACAATCGCATAGATCCATCTTTCTTCTTGACAAACAATACTGGAGCTCCCCAAGGTGAAACACTCGGGCGAATATAACCTTTATCAAGAAGATCCTGCAATTGCTGCTTCAATTCTCTCATCTCTGACGGAGCAAGACGATAGGGGGCACGAGAAATCGGTGTAGTCCCTGGCATTAACTCAATGCCAAATTCCACCTCTCTAACCGGAGGAAAACCAGGAATCTCATCTGGAAAAACATCAGAAAATTCACAAACCACTGGAATATCCTCTATACCCACACTACCTGTGGATGAATCAATCGCATAGATGAGGTAGCCTTCCCCGCCAGCCTCTAAAGCACGACAGGCTTTCAGAGCAGATACCACTGGCATCGGAGGTCGCGCTCCCTCACCATAGAAAAACCAACTAGAGCTCTCAGTCGTACGAAACTGAACAAGCTTCTGGTAACAATCCACAGTAGCTCGGTAGGTAGTCAATAGGTCTATACCTAGAATACAATCAAAATCTTCCATCTCCAGGATCATAAGATTCGCAATCAATTCGTTACCCTCAAAATCTAGGGGACAACCCATCACTAGACGCTTTGCTAACACCGAATGACCCATCGGGGTAGAAACGGAAAGAATGACGTCTACGATCGTCCTGGTCACCCCAACGACCTACACTTCCCTGACTACTCTCATCACCAAAGTGGTCAGCCATCGCTACAAGATAGAATGGGGAAAATGGTAAAATGGTCAACGAAAATCCCAAAACAGAATCTATATCCCAAAATCGTAAGCATGCTCTGATACCATAAATGTAGTGACCCGTTCCAGAATCACCTACTAATGAAGAACTAAGCATGCAATTAACTTAATTAATAATAATCAGAGATAACAGCGGAAATATGGCCAACGACAGTAGTTATACAACCCAATCGAAATCAGAACAACTCAAAATATATATTCGGTACAACCATATCGAAAAGAATAGTACTGAAAACTAAACCAACCAGCCACTCACTGTCCTCCTCCTGCTCTTCCTGAGCCATCCAACCTGAGGCCTGCCCCGTGGGAATGGGGTGTCCAAGATAAACAAAACCGAGGACGTGAGCGATAAGAACGCCCAGTACAAAAGCATGAGTATACAAACCTATATGAAATGCACATGCTATGATATGATACCAAGGTAGTCAAGAAATAGGAGTCACAAAGGATCTCAAAATGCTCAGTCTAGAGGCGCCAAGTGGATAGTGCCGCGCGGTACTCCTCTGGGTCACTGCATCCACTACAAGAACAGACGTGGACCTAAAATGTCCCGGATCACCGAAGCCCTCCGGACCCGTCGGCCACTGTGTACTCTCGGTGTCCATGCGTCCACAAGACAAGACAGGGCTGAGCGGCCCCACAAGATATAGCTTATCTCGAAAGAGATACAGCTCAACAGTAAAGGCTATCTCGAAGGAGATACGGCTCAACATGAAATGCAACATGCATCATAAAGCGTGACATAATAGCATGCATCATATGACATATATCAATGCACCACATAATCATGCAACACATATAAGGATGTATACTCGACCAGGATATCTCGGATAGTACTTTCGTACCTCTATCACAGCAAGCCTAGCCTTACGCAACACCGCTAATCAGGTCTAGAACAAGCCTACGCATCAAAAGCATACCCAATGAACAATACTACCATGCTCGACTAGCAAAACCAGTACTACCAAAAGTTTAGGGTTTACCTTCGTCCGTCGACAGCCCTTTGATGTCGATTGCCTCGTAACTCAGGCGTCACTACGCTACTAATCCTGGCAGCTCTTGGCTAACGCTCGACCGACAAACTAACCCTAGAAACCTTCCAAACCTCTCAAAATGAGACACAACTTCAAGAATTGACAATCCAAAATGAGGAAATCCGAGCACTATTTATAGGCTATGTTCGGATCCACCGAACCCACTTCGGAACGTCCGAACTCCCACGTGTCCATCGGCTCTTGACACCTCATGATCGGATCCACCGAACCTACACTTCGGATCATCCGAACTTGCATGCAAACTGACGTGTCGATCAACTCTTGACACCTCATGATCGGATCCACCGAACCTACTTCGGATCGTCCGAACTCTTCGGTGCTACCGAACCATCTTCGGTCCATCCGATCATGACCACGGTCAAAATTACACATTAAACCTTCTTAATCACCATTAATCCGTTAATTACCCAATTTGGAATTCGGGCTACTACAAACATTCTACTCCCTTCTGCAACAAACGAGTCATGGACAAAACAGATATCAAAGGAATCTTAGCTCGAGAACCTTTACCATAGAATGTCCAGTGATCTGTCATATCAGGCCTAAACTTCACAATTTTCTGAAAACAATCTACAGTAGCCCTGTATCTTGTCAACATGTCAATACCAACTATGCAGTCAAAATCAGACATCTCCAATATAATACAATCAAGATCAATGACATTATCCTCGTAGCGAAATTCACAACCATTTATCATTTCAGCTGACCTCATCATTTTGCCTAGTGGAGTAGAAATAGATAATGTAGATGATAATGGCATAGAATGCAACGAATGCAATGTGACAAAGTGCTCAGCTATGAAAGTATGTGATGCACCAGTATCTATCAAAACATAAGCAGGATAACCTGAGAGAAAACAATTACCTGCAATGACATTATCTGGAGCATTATGTGCCTCATCCTCAGTGAGTACAAAAACTCGAACCTGTTGTCTAGGTGGTTGTCCTACCCTGTGGCTACCGCTCTGTTTGTTCTGATATGACCGATTTGACTGCTGATAGGAATGGACTGCAGGAGTCTGACGATTCTGGTGAGGTGTCTGTCTCGATGATCCCCCACTCTGAGATATTTCACTGCCACGATTAGGACACACTCGAGCATAGTGTCCCACCTGGTTACACAAGTGGCAAGCTCCCGAGATTCCTCTACACTGGTCGGTATAATGTCTACCACCACAATGACCACAAGTCGGGCCTGAATATCCAGTGCTCTGAACTGAACCAGACTGTCTCGATCCACTAGAACTCAAAAAATTACTGCCATGCCTCTTAAATTGTTTGCCTCTAGCCTTAAACTGCCCTCTTATTGTGGGGACCCGGGCTCTAACTCAATTCTGTCTGGGATTAAATGGATCTGTGAGAAAATGTGGGTCAAATTTTCGCTTTTTAACATTAAATCAAATTTTATTACTAAGCATAATCTTTCTTTATTAATTTACATCATACATAATGTACAAACATAATAAACGAGTCTTGTTCTAACACATCACTCTAAACTAGTGTTTAATACACAATACCAAAATACAAGTAGTCCAAGTCTAAATACAGCCACTAGTCATCTTTTGCGCCCGTAGTCACCACGCTATCTCGAACTCATCTCTGTCGTGACCCAGATCCTGCCCCAGCTGTTGTTATGCACACATACAGACATAACAACAGCCGGAAACTCCGGTGAGAACAAATCCCAGTATAAAACATGTATACATGCATATGCATAATAAAATCATAAAACACAATATCATGCATGTAACATAAATCATAGGTCCCCATAGTCTCTCAAACCAATCTATAAAAAAAATGCAATGCAAATCAAATCATGTCTTGACCCAACTCGACTCTACTCTAGGGATCCCAGGGTGAATAAGACGTCACTGTCTGTTACCTACCCTCCAATCGGGGTAACTGTACGTCTTATTCCTAGACTCGGTCGTGTCTGTATCGAATGTCTACAATCGGAGGAAATATGCTCCTATGCGTCGATACACCGAACGTCTAGTTTTGACAAATCTGTCAATGACTCTCCTATCTCAATGCTTGAATATAAATCTATATACAAAGCATGATCATATCAATATATTTGAATATAAATCTATAAACAAATCCAAATCATATCAAAGATATAAATAATAAATCTAGTATGTGATTTTGTTGAAAAACTCCAATTGTTGGAAAACTCCAATCAAATCTGATTCGAGTCGTGTCTTCCCTATAATCACATGAATTATACCTTTCTCGTCGTAGTCGAAGTCTCGAAGGTGAATCTGTCAATATCGAATCTGAAATGGAAATGTTGATACACATCCTATCAATCTCTAATCACAATCAACACATATCAAATTCAATACTTGATCTCGGTACAATTTGACGGCATAACGACGTAATTTCTCAATACCGGTCAATCCAACTCACAACATATATCAATAATTCATCAATCACAACTCATAATCATCATCATAGTACATTCCAATTTCTAAAATCTGAACATGCTCAATCAAGAATATGCTGAAAATCATAGCAATTGAGTTCGATATCAATTCTTCGTCCCGGTTCTGAATATACACTCATAATCATTTTAAGAACACATATCCATGAGCATATTAAAGTTTCCCCAACATCCATATCTCATATCATGCAGGAATTGAAGGAAAATTACATCACCTTGAGGCTAATGATGACAGAAGCTCAAAACCGCAATCGAATTTAAATTTGGATGGCTAAATCTTGCACAATCTAGCTTCAAAAGTGAAAGAGCTTTCCTTTCCCTTGATTCCTTTTCCTCTCGATTTTCAGCTGCTGAAATGGATGAAATGAAGACACCTATAACATATATGCATGGCAAAGGCAGGTGTCATTATTTTTCAAGCGGCACGCATGACCGCGGGTGCGGTGACATCTTCAGCGCGGGTGCGCTCATGCTTCGGCAGCATTTTCATTTTTCTGAAATTTGACGACCGCTGGTGCGGTCCTGTTCTTACCGCGGGTGCGGTCACCCCACTGTTGCTGCACCGCGGGTGCGGTCCTTCTAGCACCACGGGTGCGGTGTGGCTTCGGCCTCACTTTCAAATTTAAGAATTTTATGACCGTGGGTGCACTCCTGTTCTAGGCGCCGGTGCGGTCCATCTTAAATTCAAAACTCTAATTTCTCATGTCTTTTCTCCCCTCATTGCATGTCATACATTCTCATATCTTTGAATATCATATTAATGAAGACTAATAAATCTCGAGCCATACATTTCTCCCCCTCTAAGAAATGATTTCGTCCTCGAAATCGCAGGCAATCTATCACATCATACATGAAAAGTAATGAAATCAAAACTGAAAAAATTACTTACATCATGTAAATAACTCGGGATGTTTCTGTCTCATCTCAGCCTCTGTCTCCCAAGTCGCTTCTTCGATGCCATGACGACTCCATTGGACTTTCACTAGCGGAATAGTCTTCGTCCTGAGCTATTTTTCTTTCCGATCAAGAATATGTATCGATTGTTCAACATAACTCAAAGTCTGATCCAGCTCAGCTTCATCAGGGTGAATGACATGGGAAATATCTGGCATATATCTACGCAACATCGATACATGAAAAACGTCATGTATCCCGAATAAAGAAGGAGGAAGAGCAAGTCGATATGCTCGATCGTCAATCTTCTCAAGAATTTCGTAAGGACCGATGTATCTAGGAGACAACTTTCAACGCTTGCCAAATCTGACAACGCCTCTGAAAGGAGAAATCTTTAGAAACACTCTGTCTCCTTGCTCGAATACCAACGGTCTACGTCTGACATTGGCGTACTTGGCTTGTCTATCCTGGGCCGTCTTCATTCTTTTCTGAATGATCTTTACTTTCTTAGTCATCTCTCGAATCATATCAGGCCCAAGTTCTGGTACCTCAGATACATCATCCCAGTACAACGGAGATCTGCACTTTTTGCCATACAAAGCTTCAAACGGTGCCATCTCAATACTCGTCTGATAGCTGTTGTTATACGAGAATTCACACAACGGTAGTGAATCTTGCCAACTAGTACCAAAATCTAGTACGACAGCTCTCAACATGTCCTCTAAAGTCTGGATAGTCCGCTCTGACTGTCCGTCTGTCTGAGGATAATAAGCAGTACTCATGTGCAATGTCGTACCTAGAGCCTGCTGCAAACTGTGCCAAAAGTGTGAAGTGAATCGTGAATCACGATCTGATACGATAGACTTCGGCACACCATGCAATCTGACAACCTCTCTGACATACAAATCTGCCATCTGATCGTGTCGGTTTGTCATTCGGTATGGAATAAAACACGCTGATTTGGTTAATCTGTCAATAATGACCCAAATCGCGTCACAGCCCCGGGAAGATCGAGGTAACTTCGTCACGAAATCCATGGAAATGTGATCCCATTTCCATTCTGGAATGGACAAACTCTGAAGTAAACCTCCGGGCTTCTTTCTCTCAGCCTTCACCTGTTAGCAATTTAAGCACTTAGACACATATTCTGCGATATCTGTCTTCATCTGTTTCCACCAGAATTGTGTCTTCAGATCATTGTACATCTTACGGCCTCCAGGATGAATGCTAAACCGACTACAGTGCGCTTCTGACATAATCTGTTGTTTCAATTTTGAAACATATGGCACTACAAGACGGTTATTCACATACATAACATAATCATGTACCGGATATTCGGATATATGCCCTGATCTGACTATATCAATCGATTTCTGCACATTTGGATCACTTCTTTGTGCATCTTTGATCCTCCTGATCAAGTCTGGCTCAACTTGAATCGAAGAAAGTAGCAATGGTCTACTATCTGTATCAAATGCTAATCCAGACAAACAACAATCTTCAATCATTTTAGTCACTCCTATCGTCGATAAAGATAATGCACAAACCTTTCGACACAAGGTGTCTGCTGCTGCATTTGACTTCCCTGGATAGTATTTGATTTCGCAATCAAAGTCTTTCAACAAATCGAGCCATCTACGATGTCTCATGTTCAACTCAGATTGAGAGAACAGGTATTTTAGGCTCTTGTGATCGGAGTAGATCTCAAATTTCTCGCCATACAGATAATTATGCCAAATCTTTAATGCAAATACGATAGCCGCCAATTCAAGATCATGAATGGGGTATCGAGTCTCGTGTGTCTTCAGCTGTCTCGAGACGTACGCAATCACATGACCTCGCTGCATAAGAACACACCCCAACCCTCTGTGAGATGCATCACAATATACAACGAAATCACCCGTACCTGAAGGAATTATCAAGACAGGTGCACTGGTCAGCCTCTTCTTCAATTCTAAGAAGCTAGACTCACAATCTTCAGACCACACCAATGGCGCATTCTTCTGTGTCAACTGGGTAATAGGCTTCGCAATGCAGGAGAAATCTTTGATGAATCTTCTATAGTACCCTGCTAGACCCATGAAACTGCGTATCTCTGGCACAGAAGTCGGTCTAGGCCAACTGATCACAGCCTCAACTTTACTCGGATCAACAAAAATACCATCTCTAGATATAATATGACCCAAGAAGACAACCTGTCTCAGCCAAAACTCACACTTGGACAGTTTAGCATATAATCTTTCATTTCTCAGTGTTTGCAACACAATTCTCAAATGATTGGCATGATCATTCAAATTCTTTGAATATACCAAAATTTCATCAATAAAAACAATCACAAATTCATCCAAGTACCTCTGAAAAATGTGGTTCATCAAACTCATAAACACCGCTGGAGCATTCGTTAAACCAAAAGGAATGACAACAAACTCGTAGTGTCTATACCTGGTCTGGAATGCTGTCTTCGGTATATCAACATCTCGAACTCTGAGTTGATGATATCCCGATCGCAAATCAATCTTGGAATAGATAGAAGATCCCTGCAACTGATCAAATAAGTCGTCGATTCTAGGCAAAGGATATTTGTTCTTTATCGTTGCCTTGTTCAGTTGCCTGTAATCTATACACAATCTCATAGAACCGTCTTTCTTTCGCACAAATAGCACTGGTGCGCCCCAAGGAGATACACTAGGTCCGATATATCCCTTGGCTAGAAGATCTTCTAGTTGTGCTTTCAATTCTTTCAGTTCTATCGGTGCCATCCTATACGGAGCTCTCGAAATAGGCACGGTACCTGGAATCAGATCAATGCTAAAATCTACCTCTCGGGCTGAAGGTAATCCTGGAATCTCGTCAGGAAATACATCTGCAAACTCCCGTACTACTGGAAAATCTGCAAATGCCGGGCTCGATTTCTGCAGATCTACAGAATAAACAAGGAACCCTTCTGCTCCTTTCTGCAACAATCTACTCATAGTCAGAGCAGATACTAAGGGAATCCGAGATCTGGAACCCTTACCATAGAATTTCCACTCCTCTGTCATCTCAGGTCTGAATCTGACAATCTTGTGGAAACAATCTACGGTAGCTCTGTACGTAGTCAACATGTCAATTCCGACAATGCAATCAAAATCAGATAAACCAAGTACAACACAGTCCAAATCAATTTCACGCCCCTCAAACTGTAGTATACAATGTCTAACTGAAGTCACAGATATAAGACCACTTCACAAATGAGAAGAAATAGATACTACAGTAGACATTGACTCGACAGGCAAGGAATGCAACAATGCAAAACGTTCTGATATAAATGTATGTGATGCACCTGTATCTATCAATACATATGCAGGATAACCGCAAAGGAAACAGTTACCTGCAATCACGTCATCTGGCGCGTCCTGTGCCTGCTCCTCTGTCAATGCAAACACCTGAGCATATTGTCTGGGAGGTTGGCTCACTGTCTGGCCACCTCTGGCTCTAGGCTGGGACTGTGTGGGCGTGGGCTGGAAGGAATGGACAGACGAAGCTTGCCTCTCGGGCTGAGCTACTGAAGCTGATGACCCTGCACTCTGAAATCTCTGGGCACCTTTTTGGGGACATACTCTGGCGAAGTGCCCCAGCTGTCTGCAATAGTTACATCTGCCCATCACTCCCTGGCACTGCTCAGTGGCATGCCTACCACCACACGAACTGCAATAAACACCACTGTACTCTGAGCTCTGACTCTGACCTCTCTGTTGGGATCCACTGGAGCTCGACGAACTGCTCCCAGCTCTCTTAAACTGCTTACCCTTAGGTTTCAAAAACTCTTTCTTGCCACTACTGCTTCCACTATCATATCGAGGAGGAGGTAGTGGAAACTGTACGGCGGGCGGTGGCGTCGGTCTCTGACCCGGAACACTATAGGAAGCTCCTCGCTGTCTGATCAAACCAGCCTCTGCTCCCTTTGCTCGGTTCAGCGCCTCAGAGAAGGTATTAGGTCGCCCCGTGTTCACCAAGGTGAAGATGTCCGGATTCAAACCATTTATGAACTGATCGGCAACTGCCTCATCATTCTCTGCTACATGTGGTGCAAATCGAAGCAAGGAAGAGAATTTGGCGACATATTCCTCTACGTTCCACTGGCCCTGTCTCAAATTGGCGAACTCTGCCCATTTATCTTTTCGGTATGATACTGGAAAGAAACGTTGATAAAATTCATCTTTAAAGACTTTACAAGTAATATCAATACCTGATGTTCTAGGGCTCGTTTCGCCGTTAGCCACCAACTCTTGGCCACTTCTTGCAATTGATGTCCAATCAGCTTTACTCGGCGTTCATCTGAACAGGCAAGTGATTTAAATAACATTTCTATATCATCCAGCCAGCTTTCGCAATCCGCTGCATTCTCAGTGCCTTTCAAAGTCGGGGGTTGAAACGACTGAAACCGCTTCATTAGAGTCTCCATCGGGGTAGCGGTTACGTCCATCTGAGTACCAGACATACTCCCCTGTTCTGGCACTTGTCCTGCAGCTGGTTGCGGTATCCTTCTAGGCGGCATATCTGGTTATCAAACAGGTTAGTACACAGTCTATACAAGCTGTCTCAGCCCTCCTCTGATCATATACCTCTAATCCAGAATCGGTTTTGATTCAGGCTTGACAATTATATGCTGTAAATCAACTCAGATGCAATACAACACATAATAAGGAAAGCAATAAATCATGCTAGCACATCAAAAGCATGGAAGATGACTCGATCTACCCCGCTCATTCTATTCTATCTCAGTCTACAGAATCTACTGCTCTGATACCACCTGTTGTGGGGACCCGGGCTCTAACTCAATTCTGTCTGGGATTAAATGGATCTGTGAGAAAATGTGGGTCAAATTTTCGCTTTTTAACAGTAAATCAAATGTTATTACTAAGCATAATCTTTCTTTATTAATTTACATCATACATAATGTACAAACATAATAAACGAGTCTTGTTCTAACACATCACTCTAAACTAGTGTTTAATACACAATACCAAAATACAAGTAGTCCAAGTCTAAATACAGCCACTAGTCATCTTCTGCGCCCGTAGTCACCACGCTATCTCGAACTCATCTCTGTCGTGACCCAGATCCTGCCCCACCTGTTGTTATGCACACATACAGACATAACAACAGCCGGAAACTCCGGTGAGAACAAATCCCAGTATAAAACATGTATACATGCATATGCATAATAAAATCATAAAACACAATATCATGCATGTAACATAAATCATAGGTCCCATAGTCTCTGAAACCAATCTATAAAAAACATGCAATGCAAATCAAATCATGTCTTGACTCAACTCGACTCTATTCTAGGGATCCCGATGTGAATAAGACGTCACTGTCTGTTACCTACCCTCCCAATCGGGGTAACTGTACGTCTTATTCCTAGACTCGGTCGTGTCTGTATCGAATGTCTACAATCGGAGGAAATCTGCTCCTATGCGTCGATACACCGAACGTCTAGTTTTGACAAATCTGTCAATGACTCTCCTATCTCAATGCTTGAATATAAATCTATAGACAAAGCATGATCATATCAAGAGATTTGAATACAAATCTATAAACAAATCCAAATCATATCAAAGATATAAATAATAAATCTAGTATGTGATTTTGTTGGAAAAATCCAATCAAATCTGATTCGAGTCGTGTCTTCCCTATAATCACATGAATTATACCTTTCTCGTCGTAGTCGAAGTCTCGAAGGCGAATCTGTCAATATCGAATCTGAAATGGAAATGTTGATACACATCCTATCAATCTCTAATGACAATCAACACATATCAAATTCAATACTTGATCTCGGTACAATTTGACGGCATAACGACGTAATTTCTCAATACCGGTCAATCCAACTCACAACATATATCAATAATTCATCAATCTCAACTCATAATCATCATCATAGTACATTCCAAGTTCTAAAATCTGAACATGCTCAATCAAGAATATGCTGAAAATCATAGCAATTGAGTTCGATATCAATTCTTCGTCCCGGTTTCGAATATACACTCATAATCATTTTAAGAACACATATCCATGAGCATATTAAAGTTTCCCCAACATCCATATCTCATATCATGCAGGAATTGAAGGAAACTTACATCACCTTGAGGCTAATGATGAGAGAAGCTCAAAACCGCAATCGAATTTAAATTTGGATGGCTAAATCTTGCACAATCTAGCTTCAAAAGTGAAAGAGCTTTCCTTTCCCTTGATTCCTTTTCCTCTCGATTTTCAGCTGCTGAAATGGATGAAATGAAGACACCTATAACATATATGCATGGCAAAGGCAGGTGTCATTATTTTTCAAGCGGCACGCATGACCGTGGGTGCGGTGACATCTTCAGCGCGGGTGCGCTCATGCTTCGGCAGCATTTTCATTTTTCTGAAATTTGACGACCGCGGGTGCGGTCATGTTCTTACCGCGGGTGCGGTCACCCCACTATTGCTGCACCGCGGGTGCGGTGTGGCTTCGGCCTCACTTTCAAATTTAAGAATTTTATGACCGCGGGTGCACTCCTGTTCTAGGCGTGGGTGCGGTCCATCTTAAATTCAAAACTCTAATTTCTCATGTCTTTTCTCCCCTCATTGCATGTCATACATTCTCATATCTTTGAATATCATATTAATGAAGACTAATAAATCTCGAGCCTTACACTTATGTTGCCACTGTTACCGCCAGTATTACCCTGTCTGAACTGCTGTCGGAATTGTGGCTGTTGGGGTCTTTGTGAATATTGAGAACCTCTCTGCCTAATGATTCCAGTTTCAGCTCCCTTGGCTCGATCAAGAGCCTCAGCAAAAGTGTTAGGCCTTCCAGTATTAAAAAGGGTAAATATATCAGGATTAAGACCATTTATGAAATTATCGGCCTTAGCTTCTTCATCGGATGCTACATGAGGAGCAAATCTCAGTAAATTCGAGAACTTAGCAACATAGTCCTCAATATTCAGATTTCCCTGCTTTAAATTTGCAAACTCGGCTCCCCTATCTTTCTTGTAAGAGGTAGGAAAGAAACGCTAATAAAATTCAGATTTAAAATATCCCAGGTAACAATCGTACCTCGACCCTCTAAAGCTTTCTTTGTCATGATCCACCAACTCTTAGCAACATCTAATAACTGATGACCAACTAATTTGATTCTACGATCATCTGGATACTCAAGATATTCAAATAACTGATCCATATTCTCCAACCAGTTCTCACACTCTAATTCATTCTCTGTACCCTTTAACATCGGTGGGTGCAAAGACTGAAATCTGGCTAACAGTATCTCCATCGGAGTCGGAGTTATATCCATCTGAGTATGAGTAGCACTACCTTGATCTTATGCCACTGGTATGTTCTGTCTAGGTCTACCACGACCTCTACCTCGAGTAGCCATGTCCGATATAAAATAGATCAAACAGAGATAAAATCACAATATCAAAATAATCTCAATCTTGTATCAATCATCTCTAGCTCTCGAGACTCAATAATCTCAGAAATCTCGAATAAAGCTGAACAATAGAGTATCTCAATTATGATAATGTATTTCACATTAAAGCACAGTGAAAATGCTAGAAAATATATCACATGATCAAGCAATTCGAACTGACTCGATCTACCCTATTCCCAAATATCATACGCTCTGATACCACCTAATGTGGGGCCCCGGGTCCGATATCTAATACTAATAATTTTAAATGTATCAAACCAAACGATTTAATAAAATATATAATTTCTTTTTCACAAACTGACATAAACATTGTTAGAATAATTTAAATGTCTCAAATGTTTGAAATATAATTTTCGACATGTCAAAATAACTAGTGAACAAAAGTAATCCAAACATCATCAAATAGCTCCTAAGACCCGAGAATCCTTCACTTTTCCCTTGGCTTCAATTCCATTTCTTTTCAATATATCAATACATACAATATACATAATCAATGATTTAAAGGAGCTAAAATCAATTGAATCTTCATTTATGGTATACATAGCTCAAGAGATGCATTCAAAGGAAGAATCTACTTACAACCAAATAGAGACACACTAGTCTTGGCAATTGGTGTTGATTCTACAAGATCAAACCATAATAGAATCCATTAATATCATTTTCTTAAGCTTTCAATCCCCCGTAAGTCGAAAACTTACCAATACAAACATACAACTCAAGGAATCCAAGAACAAGACAAAGTAATAACTTACCTTGATCTTTCTATTAACGTAGATGAAGATACCAATTTGGATTGAAGGAATAAATCAAGAGATGATAGGAGGAAAAGAAGAAAAATGTAAGAACCCTAGCTTCTAACCGATGGAGAGAAATGAGGATGAGAAGAAATGATACAAAAATCATTCCCCAATCTAATATATACCATCAAAACCTCAAAACACGTTTTTTGTACAAGCGTTGGGCGCCATGGAGCGTGTTTTGGCGCAGGGGCGCACACCATACTGCCCAAACACCAAAATTTCAGCAATGGGCGCACCATCGCGCGAGATCTGGCGCAGGGGCGCGTCGTATTATGTCCAAAACGCATTTTTAACTTCAGAAAAGTTGTAAACCATAAAGTTGTAGTCCTATGTCTTGGCTTGCATCTCCAATTGTCCTCATGTCATTTGGAGGTCTGAGTAAAAAGTTATGCTCAATCTCCCAACATGTGTCATTGTAGGAACGACGATATGCACGATACACTTCGAGACGCTTTTGGCTCGTCTTCCCTAATTATTTGACAAAAACCCAAAATAAGAAAGTTATAGCCTTATGTCTTATTTTTTCTAATGAAAGTGGTCTCACATCAATTGGATCAATATACAAAACATTATGCTAAAAACAACAACTACTGCCACATTTTTCATACCGTTTCTGCACTTCCATTATCTATTTAGCTCAAATTCAACCTTTGATTCTACCCATCCATTTTCCATTCCATTCTATAACATTTATTACCATTCATACCATAAGTCCAAGAACCATCACAACTACTGCCACATTTTTCCAAAATTCGGGCATTACATGACTGGGCTCAAGAATGTCAACCTATCATGCAACCTCCTGATTGGTCTTTACCATTTAACATCAGCTCCTATCATGCAACCTCCTGATTGGTCTTTACCATTTGAAATCATGTGCGATGCAAGTGATTATGCAGTCGGTGCAGTATTGGGTCAAAGAAGAAACGGTAAGCCTTATGTGATATATTATGCAAGTAGAACTTTAAACAATGCTCAAATGAATTACTCCACAACTGAAAAAAAACTACTTGCTGTAATACTTGCATTAGATAAATTTCGTTCTTATTTGATTGGATCAACGACTATTGTGTTTACTGATCATTCTGCTATTAGATATTTGTTGACCAAAAAAGATGCAAAGCCACGAATGATACGATGGATTTTGTTGCTCCAAGAATTTGACATTGTGATCAAAGATAAAAAAAGAACTGAGAATGTCGTAGCCGATCATTTATCGAGACTAGTAACAAGATCATCTTGTGAAATGACACCAATTAACGATAATTTTCCTGATGAACATCTATTTTCAGTTACTACTACACCTTGGTTTGCTAACATAGTAAATTTTCTTGTGACAGGAAAAATGCCACCGCAATGGAGTTCCCAAGATAAAAGAAAATTTTTGAATGAGGTAAAAAACTTTTATTGGGATGATCCGTATTTGTTCAAGTATTTTCCAGATCAAATTTTTCAACGTTACATACCCGACAATGAGGTAAGTAGTGTCACTAAATTTTGTCATTTAGAAGCATGCGGAGGACATTTTTCTTCAAAGAAAACTGCTGCAAAAATCTTGCAGTGTGGATTTTATTGGCCCACTTTATTTAAAGACACCCACGAAATCTGCAAGATCTGTGAAAATTGTCAAAAATTGGGTGCGATTTCAAAAAGAAACATGATGCCTTTGAATCCTATCATTGAAATTGAAATCTTTGACTGTTGGGGAATTGATTTTATGGGACCTTTTCCATGGTCGTTTGGATACTTGTATATTTTAGTTGCAGTTGATTATGTTTCCAAATGGATAGAGGCAATTCCATGTCGAACAAATGATCATAAAATCGTCATCAAATTTTTAAAAGAAAATATTTTTAGTAGATTTGGAATTCCTCGAGCCATGATAAGTGATGGTGGAACTCAATTTGTTAATAAACCATTTGCTTCATTAATGAAAAAATATGGTATTACACACAAAGTAACTACTCCTTATCATCCTCAAACAAATTGACAAGTTGAATTAGCTAATAGGGAGATAAAGCAAATTTTGGAAAAAACTGTTAACTCAAATAGAAAAGATTGGTCTCTGCGACTTAATGATGCACTTTGGGCATATAGAACAGCTTTTAAAACATAATTGAATATGTCTTCCTATAGGTTGGTTTGTGGAAAATATTGTCATTTGCATGTGGAATTGGAACATAAAGCTTATTGGGCGATCAAAACTTTAAATTCAAGCATGGATGATACCAACAAATTGCGTAAATTGTAACTTAATGAACTTGATGAACACAGAAATGACGCGTATGAGAATTCAAGGATTTATAAAGCAAAAATCAAATCATTTCATGATAAAACAATTCTTAGAAAATCTTTTCAGATTGATAAAAAAGTTTTGCTTTATAATTCTCGACTTCACATATTCCCAAGAAAATTACGATCAAGATGGACATGCCCATATGTTGTAAAGCATGTGTATACTTATGGAGCTGTGGATATTGAAAATCCTAAAATGATGATATTTTTAAAGTAAATGGACAAAGGCTTAAACCATTTTTAGAAAATGAAATCTTTCAAGAAGAGTTTATTTCCCTTTCTGATCCTTAATTATTTTTTTTTTGGTGTTGCATTTCAGTTTGTTTGTTTTTATTTCAGGTTTTCTTAATCTTTTTATTTTCCCAGTTAAATGGCGGATAACGGTACTCCGTGACTCTCATAGTCGGTTAAATCAGTTTCCCACAATTGCTGATACAAAAATAAAAAAAATCATTTCTTTTCTTTTCAAAATGGATGAAATTCTCTCAAAAATTTGTAAATATTTTCCCTCTGTTTCTGAAAATGTTCTAAAAAAAATTTATGCAAGAAGGTGTGAAAGATTGAGATTGCTAATGCAAAAAGGAATTCCAGAATATATTCGTATTATAATAGAAGCTAAGTCTGATTAGGAGGAGAAGTTCCAAAATCATTGCTCATTCGGTATTTGTCTGGATTAGGAAAAACCACTTATGCGAAAAAACGAAGGGCCAAAAGTTTAGGGGTTTGTCATAAGTGTGCAAGATGGACTTGTGACAAACGATGTAGATCTTTGGGATGTGTTTCCAATAACAGAGAAGATAAAATTGGTTTCATTAAGAATGGGCTGAGTAAGGAGTCTTTAGATAACATCTTATTGACTTTTGAAACGCATTCTAGTGGACACGTGAATATTGAACTTCTCCATTATGGAAACAATTCCAAGATGAGCGTCATAGTCTTAGGAGTCCGACTAAAAAAGACCCTGTTTGCCAATTTATAAAAAAATTGGATGGGAAGCATATCCTCGACTCATAGAAGGCGTTGAAGCCGTTTCTGGACGTAGAACCAGAGGAAAATTGTGAGCCACAATCACACTATTGTTTATATGTATGTGTGTCATTATTGTTTTTACTATTTATTCTGTTTACAGTTGTGACCCATAGTTTTGTCATGATAACATATTACCCCTATAAAATCTCTCATCTCTCTATTTTCGCAGAGAAAAAAAAAGAAAGTAAAAACATGGCTGGATCCTCTGCTCAAATATTGAAAAATATTTGTGTATTTTGTGGGTCGAGTCCTGGAAAAAATGAAGTGTTTGTAGAAGTAGTGAATAATCTTGGAAAGATATTGGCTGAGAGAAAAATTCACTTGGTATATGGGGGAGGTAATATTGGGTTAATGGGATCTGTTTCAACATCTGCTCATCTTGGAGGTAGTCAGGTTTTGGGTATTATTCCTACATCTTTAGTTGAAGGAAATATTACAGGTGTTACGATTGGGGAGGAATTAAAAGTTTTTTCTATGTATAAAAGAATCACTCAAATGATTGACTGTTTCTTGGGCACAACTTAATATCCATAATAAACATGTGAGCTTGTTGAATATCAATAATTATTATGACAGTTTGTTGACATTTCTTGATAAAGCTATGGAACCGAATTTCATTTCAGAAAATTCACGACGGATGCTCATCTGTGCTTCGACTGCCGACCAATTAATTGATGATTTGGAAGCTTTTGTTCATAAGCCTGATCCGATGATAACAAAGATCAATTGGTCGCAATCAAGCAGTAAGAAAAAGAAGTTGGATCATTGATTCAAAAGTCGTGGATTGGTTTGCGTTTGTTTCAGTTTGTTATCTTCAATAAAATTCTAGGTGATATCTGTTTCATTATGTACTCTTTATTAATAGTTATTTTGATATTAGGGACAATGTCATATTCTGATTGGGGGAGAACGAACTTATAAAAAAAATTAAAAAAAAAAAATATATATATATATATATATATATATATATGTTATTTTAAACTAAAATCATGTTTATTGTTTCTATCTTAGTAATTTTTGCAAAAATATTATACATTCCATGTTTGAAAGATTTAAATTAGAACATGCATTAATCTATTTAAGAATGTTTAAGTTTTTATTTGAAAAAAAAAGTCAATTTTAATATTCTGATCAATATAAAATTATGATTTATGAAATCTTTTTGAGTGATTAATCATTGTGATAAAATCAGGTATTAAAGTATATGGCCCGAGATATACCTTATAAGAGTGCCTAAAATTTTAAACTCACACATATTTTGTGAGTGAGTGGAGAGGACTGAGAAAACAGCTTGAGCCTTTATTGATCATGAGAGAGACTATCTATTGTTTAGATCTTGAGTTCTTATTTTGAAAAAAAAAAGAGAAAAATACAAAAAGAAAGATATTGAAGATCTATGTAATCTTAAGTTATATGCTACGACACATATATCTCTCATAAAAAAATTTTAAAAAAAGAAAGAAAGAGCGAAATTTATTTTTCAAATTAAATAAATATGTGGTCAAGAAGCATAAACTTAGTCTGATTCCATGATGTTATGAAAAAAATATATATATCAGGAAAAAATATATAATAAGAACAACTAGATTTTGAATCAATGGATTTTCTATCTTTTGATTAGTTTGGCTCGTTTGTCTGTCTGCATTCTGTAAACCATTTTTCTGAGCATTTATCTGTATTCCAACGCCATGAGAGAAATCGTTGCCATAAATTGAAACATTTATTAACCTGTGAGGATATGGAGTTGAGACTCTTACTAGGAATTTCTGAAGGCCGTGTACATTTAACTACGTGAAATAAACTTTGAATTGATCATCTCAAATTATTTCATAAATTATAATTATAATGATCTTGATATAACTTTGACAGTTTTCAAATTTAATTTAAACACTTAGATAGTTTTGATTACATTTCTATTTAAATTAATCAATATGTTTTGTATTGCTATAACGCTTAAATTGCTAGGGACTAGCAATAAGCTGGTTGGGAGGTGTGATAAAAATAAAAATTGTACATTAATTAACTGTTTTATAATTTAAATATATGGTTTTTGTTTTATTAAATGTTTAAATATTATATGTTTTATAATAAATTTTATAAAATATAAGTTGTTGTGTAATTACAAGTTTTTAATATTTTTTACAGGTTCGATAAAACAAGAATAAACTTGGCGTTGCAAATGGGATGAAGATGATTCTTGGACCTGTATAAAGTTGATGTTAATATCTACAATATTGGTGGCATGCATGAGATAAAAATCCTCTCACAATTGGGATCAAATTAAGCAACAAATAAAGTTACCAAAGGAGTGGCAGTTTTACCATGCTCTAGTATTTTGACCATGTCTCTCAAATTACTTGGTCAAATGGTCTGAAAAAAATATCACAACTAGACAACTCAATTCTCCACATGTTTCTTTTTATTTGAAGAAGCAAATTCGGAGAATAAGATTTTCAAAAGTGATGTGTAATATAATATAATATCTTGGAAAACCAATGAAGACTTATGTGTAAAAAAATAATATTTTATTTGTGGTTGTCTCCCCAAATTTGGCTATAAATAGGGGTACATTGTAATGTATTGAGATATCCCTCATTCTATGAACAAACCTTTGAGTTCATAATATTTCTCTCTATATTTTTCCTTTATTTCTTCATTTAAATATAATTAGCATGTTAATTTCATATTCAAAGTTTTACACTTTAAATAATGAATAGCTAACTTCCTAAAGTTGAGATGAAAAGGTGAAACTCTTGGCATGATAATAAGGTTACGAAAAGGTAAGAATCTATGTTTTATATTATTTAATCATTATTTATTGTTTATGTTATATTTATTTCTTTAAGCATTTTTATACCCTACTTATAAGTGGAAGTTTTGATTTATTGTTGTGATATGTTACACTAAATTCTTGGAACCATTTAAATGTTAGTTTGGTATTACCAACCATTTAAGTGGATGCCTTGATTTATTATATATGAATATATTATAATATTAAATTATATGGAACCATTTAAATGTTTGTTTGGTTTTACCAACCATTTAAAGTGGGAACCTTGATTTACTATATATAAATATATCATAATATTAATTTCTTGGTACCATTTAAATGTTAGTTTGGTTTTACCAACCATTTAAAGTGGGAACCTTGATTTAGTGTTTACAAATATATATATAGCACAATAAATACTTGACAACATTTATAAGTTTTGGTATATATTATATACTTATAAGATAATAATATATAACATAATATAAATATGATTATTTAATATATTGGAACCATTTTATTAAATGGATTTCAATAATGTTCGTTAATATTAACTTTATTAAAATACCAAGAGTGGATCCTTTAATCTCAACTACTTAAATTAAAATTTGAACAATTAAAAATTACCAATTAAAGATTCAAACAACTAAAAGAAAAAATAAATGAAAAGACATTGTAGTGGACTTGTAATTACCTTAGCTTCCTCGTGGATACGAAATTCGAACTCATCGAATTATACTACTTGTGGACAACTTGCTCTTGGGAGTGCAACAATCAAAGTCGCAACACTCTCATAAATAGCTTCGGCCCCGGACAGCCTAGCTGCCACCGCGGCATTGTTTCCCGCAAACTGTACGAAGAACTGAGTCATCCCAACTAGCATCTGGGCATTCATGTCAGGTGGAGGGGGTGGAGGTCCATGCTTCTCTTGTCTCTGGTCCTCACCGTCCTCACGACGGTGCTCACCACCACCTCTCGGGCGTCCAACCTGGCGTCTACGAGGCATACTATTCCATATATAACCCATACGTAACTAACATGCATAATTCCATAATTTATTTTAAATGAATACTGAAATAATTAAAGAATCTGAATGTAAAATATTTCATGGAAGCATGCTGTTAAAATAATTCGTGCTTTAAATAAAATGCTGAAATGTAAAACTTACAGACCGAAGACGTGGCTTCGTGAGCTTCTCGTGGTCAGTAGTAGTGTAACCCTTCACAAGAACATAGGATCTGGTACCAACTGTAAAGGCCTCTAAATCCGTACTTGAAAATTTGCGGAAAATTACAAATTTTCTTTTAAAGAAAATATCTCATTCACAAAATAAACTGTTAAATAATGTATAATGTTTAAAAAAATCGCAGCGGATGAATTTAATGTTTTCAAAATAGCCGTTTAAAATTAATCCAACGACAAAAAAATGTTTGATCATAAAATAATAAAATGCTAAAAAATGAGGTCCTCGGGTTCCACTACTGCCAACCCAAGCTAGCTCACTAGTCCCCGCCCTCGGTCCCGACATCGTCAGTACCTACAACAATCAAGTCTAGTGAGTCTAAAGACTCATCATGCATATATCGTAAATAACGAGTAAATAATATAATAAAATTTCATGCAAGTGAAGATATCATGTCATGAGGCATAACGTAAAATATTGTGTCATGATTAATTATAGTACGTGCATAACTGAACTACAAATATCATAGTGAAAATGTTTGCTCCTTGGAGCTCTGTACTGAAATAGCATGTCATAATTTTTGTGGTGAGATTATGGTCTACGCAAGTGGTCACTGAACTGAACTGTTCGGTAACTGGCGACCGGGTGAAATAATAATCGTCTGATTAGACTCATGCCACAGTACACTGGGTGATACAACTGAACTGACCGGTAACTGGCGACTGGGTGAAGTAATAATCCCATGATAGTAAAGTGACCATAAGCAATATCGCATAAATATCAAAAATGAATATTTTGCACGCAATATAATTAAATAATATAATTAAATATCCTGTAATAATTTTACTGATTGGGTTGGATCGCTCCCAGGCTCGCTGTGACTTAAATCTAACATGAAAAATATGCAATTGATTTATTTGACTCAACTATGCAATTAAATTCGAAAACTGAGACAATTGCGCCTAACGACTTCGTATTTAATCATGACTCCGAACCAACCCGAACCAACACTGAACCAACATATAGTCATGATTAAAATTCGCCTAAAATGATGAAATAATGCTCCTAAATTTACAGTACTCGAAATTTAGTGAATGGGGACAAAAAACATAAAACGCTCTTTAGAGAGTCATTTTTGCACATTGCACCGTAAATTCTCGTACGACCTCTAAAATGATCCGAATCACAAACAGTCAAAAACATGACCTTCCTAACATTATGAGGTACTGTCCAGTCCAAGGCTATAGGCTAAATGCCAACCAAGAACCCGGAACACACCTCTGAACCACAACACACTTTCTGTCAAAAGTTACAGCATCATGCTTGCATTTCCTTTGCGTTGTTTACGAGGCTACTGGCTATTGGGGCTTAAACCACCTACCAGTACCTCTTAGCAACATCCTAAGGAATGGTTTGAACCATGGCTAAGGGCCCTAGGCCAGCCACAATCCAACCCACCCCCTAAACATGACAGTACGCCCAACCGAGAGCCAAAAACCTGCACGCTTGGGCTTTGCTGTTGTTTGTTGTCATGGGTCATCCCAGTGGCCATTTGGTTGGCCATGGCATGATCTAGACATCAAGGAGTGTGGTATGAACCGTGGCTAAGGGCTAAAGAGCCAACCAAGATCCACACCAACACCCATACTTTCGAAACACCACACACGCACACAACCAGAATTTACAAAAAACCGAGGGGCTGTTCTTGTTTAGTTTTGAAACCGATTGGGACATGAACCAAGCCATGAAAGGGCATCTTGGTCACGTCCTAGACATGACAAGGAGAGGTTCGGACCATGGCTACAGCCCCTAGGGCAGCCGAGATCGGAACACTCGCCTTAGCCATGCAAGATACAAAGTTGAGACTCAAAATGGCAGCTGTGACAGTTGCTGTCAAAACGTGATGTTGGGGGCGAAAGGGCTCAAACCAACGGACCAAACTCTTACTAACCCGTCCTAGGACATGACCATAAACAGCCGTGGGAGCCTGGACACGAGCCAGCACCTGAAACAAGCAACACAAGCCAACCCGTGAAGTAGCAAGGGAAGTGAACAAAAATCTGTGCAGAATTGGTTGTAATATTTCTATCAAATTTCGGTTTTCATGATTCATGCTCACATAATGATTTATAAAAATATAAATACAACTTGATTGAAGAGCAAGGGATGGTATATGAATGCCTGGATATTTTTGTTTTGAAGAAAAGCAAAAGAAATACACGATGCGGCGCGGAGGAGACGGAGCGCTTTTCTTTCTTTCTTGCTACTCGATTTTCTCTCTTAATCTCTCACTGAATTCTCACGTTTTTTCCTCTCTGAATTGCTCTGAATTTGTCTCAAATTTCGGTGGTGGTGATGGGGGGAAAGGCTCGAGAAATATATGGGAAGATTGCAAGATAAATGGAGGAGAACAATCTTTCTATCCTAGTTTATTTGCTAGATAAGAAACAAGAATGATATCAAAGATTTTGAGGGGATATTGGGGTGCATTTGGTCGATTTTAAGGTTAGGTGCAAAAGGGAAAAATGGTTTAATTAAATATTGTTGGTGATTTAAAAGTTGGGGAGGATATCTATCTAGAAAAAGTTAAGGGAAGATATTTAAAGAATGAGTTGAAAATCACAATTAAATCTTTTAAAAAAATGGGGAGATGGCCGATTTTATCTAGCTAAGTGGGGTGGAATCTTGCTCAATTAATTATTATAGAAGATTTGTTGTGATATAATTATCTCCCAAGAAAATGGATAAGGAAAGAATTCAAAGAATTGAGTTGCTAAATTTTTAAGTCTCCTAAATGAAGTGACCGATTTTTATTAATTAAATGGGGAAAGATATTGCTAGATAGACATGGTAGAATATTGCTTAAATATAAATTAAGTGAGGATTTAAATTGAGGGAATTATCTACCATGAAATGGATTGGGAAAACTATTATTTAAATGGGTTGACAACTAAATTTTAAATTTATTTAAAGGGGCCGAAGTATTAAGAAAATAAAGGGAAAATATTTCTTAAATATTGAATTTTAAATCTCTAGTGTTTTATCTACCCATTAAATATTTTAGGGATTTAAGGAATTAATTATTGAACTTTATTTACTAATTTTCTCAATTTATTTAAATAATTCCTTAAACTCTCTTTTACAATAAATTAACTTATTATATAACTTAAATAAATTTTAGGAATATTTTCTAAATATTAGAATTTATCTCTTTACTCCAACTCCAGTCCGGCCTTAATTAATTACCTGCAAAGATAGCAACTAAACTAGTGCATAAAATAAGTAATTAAATTTAAAGAAAAGAATTTAAATTCTCATGCAATAAAAATCATTTTAATTTAAGTACTAGAATTATGCATGGCTTATACGTAGTCTAATTTACGGGTTCTACATTCCTAGCTCGCATGGACTCCTCCCCAACCATTGTGCGCGATCCCTAGCGTGGCTAAGACCCCTCTCCTAACCCAACCATGACCCAGCCCCACCCTGGTCGCACCCAAGCCGAGCCATGGATGGAATTCCCTTGTACCCGAGCCCTATGACGCAAAACAGAGAAGATTGTTTCCAGCTTGATCATTCTTGTTTGAAGCGTGTTTCGTGTATTCTAGGACCTTATAAATCATGTAAAAAAACCTTAAACCTTCCATAATCATGGCAACCCCTTCATGAACATATAAATCATATTTTGGATCAAAAACCATGCCTTAAAAATTCATGTTTGTGGAAAAACGAAAATAAATAAAAACTTATCTTGTTTTTCATGCACATTCATATTTAATACATATTATGGTGTACTGATGAGTAAAGGAAAGAGTATGGCGTGCCTTTGCATATTTAACACGCGAATTATCGTTGATGAATCGAAGAACGACGAAGAAAGACCTTGACTTGAAATTACTTGACAAAACCGAAGCTTTTTCCTTGAAATATTGTGTGTGATGTGTCTTTGGTGGAATAAGGAGTCTTGTGTAAGGGTAATAGGGTAGGGGCGTGTATTACATATAATATGGTAGGGTTTATGGGCTTTGATTTTGATAAGTAAAACTTGTGCAAGCTTGGGCCCATTAGCATGCTATATTAGGCCCAATAAGCCAAATTGTGCATTTAAAAATTATTTCATTTAGTAAAGTTTGTGAAATTAATAGTCAATTTGTCAAAAGTTCGTATTTTTCTTGAAAATCGTATACTGATAAATATTACGTCTCGGCGTATAAAATCACCTCAAAACCCTCTATTTTCAAAAATAATAAAAAGAATCAAACTTATTTTAAATAATTTAAAAAATTATTTAAGAAAAACATTTTCTATTTTTCGGCCATCGATATCCGTTCCTCGATCGCAACTCGAATAACCTTTTAAAAATACATTTTAATGCATTTAAGCAAACAACTACTGTTAAATCATATAAACATATCAACATAATTAATTTAAGCAATTAAAACCATTTAATTTTCTATTTATTCATTTTTCCTAGATTTGTTTGCAGTTGGATTACGTCGTCTTAATTTTTGACCTTAAAGACTGAGACCCACTCTGCGCTGGGATTTATGTTGATGAGACCTGCGAGCTATGATGAGGCCACCACTTATGCATTCCAGACGGAGCTGGCTCTGACAGATATATGGAGATGCAGAGGAAGAGGCATCAAACTTAGGCTAGCACACACCCGCAGAAGAAGCGGTATTCAGGGCCACCGAGGTAGGATGGGCAACAGAAGCCCAGGGTCAGTTCAAGAGGTTGGGACAACAGCGGCCACCTCAGGCACCAGGGGCTCCTAAGCCGGAAGGAGGACTGCCGTTCAAACAGTGCAAGAAACATCACTATAGCAAGTGTATGTAGGGGACTTTCAGGTGCTTCATATGAAAAGAAGAGGGCCATAAAGCAGCTGACTGCCCGAGGAATCAGGGCCCCACTACAGACAGTGAAACGTCTGCTATTCGTTTTCTTATCTTGGACTAGAATTTTATTTAGAGCCCTTACTAGCATCGGCCGAACATTTGCATAAAATAATTAAAGTATTTTTGACGCCATTTTAAAATAACCCAACCAACTACCATTTAAAAATCCAAAATAAATAGTTTAAAGCATAAAATCTTCAAACATTTTACCAACCTAAAAATATTATTTGAAAAGTACAGCCCATACTATAACCTCTCAAAAAAACTCATAAAAATAAATAAAAGTCATGAAATATATTTAACATACTTAAAATCATAAATCATAAACTAATGCGGAAACTAGCGTCGGTCCTCGGATTATGTGCACCTTCAGTCCAGCAAAGTCAACTATCAAGACCTCCATAAACATTATTATCATAATCACCTGCATCAATCATACCAAGTGAGTCTAAAGCCTCAACACACAATAATCTTGATAACAAGTACTAAATATACAGATCACATACAACAGTGAAAATACTTGTACTTAAAATATCGTTTTCATGAAGATGCATAAAGTTTAACCATAAACGTTTTCAAAAACCCTTTCATGGTGCATAAACTTTAACCATAAATATTTTCATAAACATTTTCATGTCATCTTCAACATATTCATATACATATTATCATCAACATATACATATTCCTTTTTTTTTTTTCATTTTCGTTGATTTCAGATCGTCAATTGTGACTTTCGTGTTCATCTACGTCTATGTGTTGGGCGATGGATCCATCTACATATAACCACAGTACTGGACGGCGGAGACACCAGCAACACTCTCACCGGTCAACTGGGTCTTGGCGTATCCTCATCGAATGGAAATACGATCGTCGGGGCTCCCTCGTGGGCCTTCTCCCATAGACGGGCTCTCTTTGGGGCCTTTTCTCATAAATTGGTTCCCTCTGGGGCCTTCTTCCGTAAATGGAATCCCTCTGAGCCCTTCCCCCATCACGACATCCCCATTCATATCATCATATTCGTATAAATAGAAATACGATGTCGGGCTCCCACTCGGACCATAACCCTTACGTTATCTCCCACATATCATCGTATTAGTCACAATTAATTCACTTCCTTCAACGTTTCATTTTAAACCAAGAATGCAACATATCTTTTAACGTTTTCGTTTAATCATAAAACCCATAAACATTTAAAATAATAAATCATATAATCCATAAACATTTAAAACCATAAATCATAACATATTTAATCATAAAATCCATAATCGTTTAAAATAAACATTTTACATATTAAAAATCCATAAACATTGTAAAATAACATTTTAACATCATAAACATTTAAAATAACATTTTGACAAATTAAATCATAAACATTTAAAATCAACATTTTAACACCATAAAAATTCATAAACATTTAAAATAATCATATGATCATATAAACAACATTCAGGACACTACCATGACATTTTGGGTGTAAAATTACCGTTTTGTCCCTAGGCGTAAATTTTCACTTTTTGACATTTCCTTAATTCTAATGACTCTAACTTGTCCCAAATATTTATTTAAGCTTACATCAATTTTCTCATATTTATATTTGTCTTAAATCAAGAACTTTTAAATTAATCTTTAAATATAACAAATTAATGCGTTTTAAATTCCGAATTAAACCAAACATTAATAAAAAATTCCTAAATTAAAACTTAGGCTTTTAATAATTATTTAAGCTTAAATATAATTTTCTATAATTTTATAAAGCTTAAAACTAGGCTAAATATAATTTTCTATAATTTTATAAAGCTTAAAACTAGGCTTTTCTATAAATTCTTTAATTATCGTTTCTTGAGGCAATAAAATCTCGGATAAACTCAAAACTCATTATTTTGATCTCAAATTTTAAACATAACATTTTTATTATTTATTCTACCCTTGTGAGCTATGAACCACACTCGGGGACCCATGGTTCTATTTTTAGTTATTTAATTTTTGTTTTTGACACTTTATTGAACACACCGAGCCATCTCCTAATTTGCTCAAGCCACGCCCGAGCCCCCTTCAGCCAAAACCTAGCCAACACACATAGGCACCCTCCTCACCCTAGCCCAAAGAACCAGCCTTGGCCCGCTCAAAAACCTTCTGAAACTTGACCCAAGTTCTTCACTCTCCTAAAACTCACGCTGGAAGACTCCTAGTCATCCTAGGTCACCTCCAGCCGAGCCACCACCGAACTAACCTAACCCTGACCATCCCTGGCCAAGCCCAGACCCTACCAGACCAGCCCAAGCCCTAAACCGCACGCACGAGCCACCCTGATTAGCAACCAGCAGCTGCGCGACTCCATTTCCTCTCACGTTTACATATTTTGCTCGTGCCAGCAGTGACTCAAGCCACTCCAGTCCCTAACCCGACCCCTTCCCAACAACCTAGGACCATGATGGACCAGCCTGGCTGACGCCCAGGCCAGCCGCAAGCCACTCTTCTTTCCCTAACAGTTCCTGTGCAAACTTTGGGGGAGAGTCCCACTTCACGTGGACTCCTCCCCAGCCCAAGGCTCACGCCCTAGCCCTCCTAGGACCTAACACTTGCCCCCATGCATCAATTTCCCTTCAACCGAACACATATGCTACAATAATAAACAATTTGGTTGCAGCTTGTTTCTATTTCTTGTGCAGCCTTTTGGGGTGTTCTAGGACCCCTTAAACTTGTATAAAATATGACCCTAACACATCATAATCATGGTAGCCCCTTACATGAAATTCATGATTTTTGGATCAAAACCCATGCTTTAGAAATCACCCTAGATGCATGTACGAAAATATGTCAAGGTGCTATTGTTTTTCATGCAATTTCAAACATGAATATATAATATGGTGTGATGATGAGTAAAGGAAGAATATGGCGTGCCTTTGCGTATTTAACACACAAATAATCGTTGAACAATAGAAGAACGGCGGCGAGAAGACATTGGCTGAATTTTTCTTGCAATATTCGAAACTTCCTCCTTGCTTTGATGGTGTGTGTCGTGTGTTTTAGAGAGAAAGGGAGTCTTGTTAATTTGTTGAGGGATGGGGCATGGGGTTTGAATGCATGGAGTAGGGTTTTAGAATTTTAAATATTAATAAAAATCCTAATCAAACTCTAATTGCTAGCTTAGACCCATTAACCATGTTAATTAGGCTCATTTAGCCCATTAGTGTATAACTAAAATATTTTGTTTAATAAAGTTTGTGAATTTATTAGCCGTGTTGCCAATACGTTCGTATTTTGGTTGAAAAACCAACACCAATAAAAGTCGTATAAATCACCTCAAAAACTCATTATTTTCAAAAATAAGAAAAAACATCAATCATATTTTAAATAATTAAAATCAATAATAAAAACATTTTTCATTTTTCCGTCATCGGTCTCCATTATCGATCGCAACTCCAATAAACTTTTAAAAATATATTTTAATGCAACTATGTAGAAAAATATATTTTAAACATGTCAATATGCACAACATATTTAATTTATGCAATTAAAACAATTAATTGAAATACACAAGGAAATTAATAATTGCATGCATGTGGTTCGCATAGACCTTCGAATTTTCGGGGCGTTACAATCTTCCCCCTCTTCTCCCCTTAAATTGAATTTCATCCTCAAAATTCGCTTATCCTTAATAATCAAAAGTTTAAACTTAGTTCTGGTATCCCAAAAAATCACGCTTCCGTTGCGCTATTCTGATATAGAATGTCCTTACGTCTCCTTGGTCCGAATTAAATTTTCCTTCTAAATATTTATTTGCAAATTTCAACTTAAAAAGACCCATAATGACTTGGTGATTTAATTATTATAACATCGAATTTCAATTTTTTTCTACAATTTTCAATATTAAAAGATGGATGATCATACTTATCGTATATTACTTTCCTAATTTTATACCCAAAATGTTCATCAACTTATCATATTTCAACATTAAAATCTCAAACGCATCCACTAACGCTTAGATTTTTCAAGACTTATATTGTTTCATCCTTAAAAACCATTTATTATCATTCTTTATAACATTATAACCAAAATATCCCAAGGTTCCAAATATTCTTAAAAGTCTAATTCATCGAAAATTCTTATCATTTAACCCCTTCAATTCTCATAACCAATCTTACCTTTCATCAAAACTTAAATTCACGAATTATACATTTTCTTACTCCCAAAGATAATCAAAGTCTTCTAATCATTATTCCTTATGTCTAATTCCCAAAAATTAACTCAACTAGTTACATTGAATCATCAGTATTATCTTAGAAAATCTACATGTCCCAAAGTTTTCATAATATTCACGATTATATTATGGCCCAAAAAGTAAAACGTCAATACTAAAACCCAAAAATCAACATAGTCCAATTCCACTTCAAAGTCAACATGCATTGAAATCTGTTGGAACATTTCATGTTTGCAATCTTAATTTTGATGTGAACAAAACTTGTTTGTTTGTTTTTAATAATCTACCTTAGTACGCAGATAACTGAAACTAAAATAATTAGTTACGAGCCAAAACTGAAGTTGTCGAAGACGCCAACTGAAAGCATCAACTGATCAATAAAACTAGACCAGTTCAACTGATGTGTCGTAAATGAGTTCAACTGATTGTTCAGTTTATAGGTGGTTCAGCAGGAGAATCTCAGAAGCTCGGCCAGCTGAAGGAGTGTTCAACTGATGAAAAGCCCAACTGAAGATCAGTTCAACTGAACAAGAATGAAATCAGGTCAACTGACGAGTCAACTGACTGTACCAGCCTAACTGAAGACCAATTCAACTGACCAGTTCAGAACATCAGTTTGGAGCAATCAGTTGCAGATCAAGACGATCTAAACTAAGTGGAATCCAGCTGTGCGCAAAGGTACAAAAACATTTGTTTAGTCAAAAGACAATAATGGACGTTGCATCAGAGCTTAAAGACAAAAGTGTTCCAGAAAGAACAAGACAAATTTCGAGGAGCAGATTCAAAATGCAATGGATACAATAATTGAGTCTCACTATACGATCAAACTTTGTGCCCTTAAGTAGAGGGTGAAGATCAGTGAAGACATATACAACACAAGAGAGAAAAGAAAAGGGCAAGCTTCAAAGTCATTTTAGCTTACAAGAGAAGCATTCAGCCCAATCGAGGGAATACTTAAACGTGTTATCAGCTTTAGATTAGAAGCATATTTCCCTCAGTGTGTGAGAACACCTTCGGGTAGTTTTCAGATATCAGTTCTCACACACACACACACCACCACTCAAATAAAGTCTTGCACAAAGACGTTAAACTTGTGTATGTAGTCTTTCTCATATAGACGTTAAAGAAATGTTGACTGGAATGTACTTCATTCAGTCTAGTCTTGAAGTTCAGTTTAGGCAGTGGGTAAGTCCTAGCTGAGTGAGTTTGTACAAGTATTTGTATGAATCAAAGTCTTTTAGTGAATCCTACCCGAGGTGGTAGAAGGGGTGACGTAGGAGCACTTGAAGTCTCCGAACATCCATAAAAATATTGAAAGCATCGGTTAGTAAGGTGATAAGTGTTTAGAAAGGGGGGTTGAATAAACACTCACTGATTTTGTATTCTTTTCATATAATGGGTACAATTTTGTTACAAACTGACACTCGGTATCTCGTCAGTCGATAACAATCAGTTCAACTGAAATACAGTTGCGGAAGTGAACTGACTGAAAGATAGAATAACACAAAGTAACTGAATATGAAAAATACACGATATGTTTCTGGATGTTCGGAGAATAGAATAACTCCTACGTCACCCCTTCTATCACAAGGATACTATTTTTACTCAAAGACTTTGATCAAATACACGCGTAGTACTAACCCACTTCAGTTTGGACTTAACACTGCCAAACTGAAACTCTTAGTTAACAAAACTTTTACAGTATAACACAACTGAATGAATCTTGACAAAGATCTCAAAGTGCTAATAAGCTCATAAGGTAGCCTTGATTGCTACTGTTAAATCTGATAAGAGCGAGCTTTGATATCTGACTGCGAGTTGTGATTTTAGCATAATAACAGTAAGCTTGAATAGAATAATAGTTCGCGTGATATTTTCTCAGCTGCCCTCCTCACCTATTTATAGGCTTCCCTCTCAACGGTAATATTAAATATCTTTTGAATCTTTATATCCGTTGATTGCTACGTCGATATCTTCTGACATTCGTACACTGCAGTATCTAAATGCGGCGTTCCACTACTAGTTGCAGTCTGTTGTACTATTTGTCGGTTGTCGTTCTAAACTGATGACATGTACAGCTGAGGGACCGGCTGAAGGATACTTTGCTGGAAAGCTTATAAATGATTTGTTTCTGTTGATCAGTTCTCAACTGATCAGTCAGTTATAATACTGCTTCAACTGATGACGTGTATAATTTATAGCTGGTACGCATTAATCTTCAGCTATTGGAAATAAATCAGTTAGCTCGTTGTTCGTTGCTTCGTTTCCTTTGGTCAGTTATACAAATACGTTTCGAAGCTTAGTTTAGTTTGTCAAATCACTGAAATTTAGTTTCCAACAATTTCTCCCTTTTTGGTGATTGATAAAACTCATAATATAATAAACTGATCTTTTGAATAAGGAATCTTTGTAGATAAAATAATTTCTAATGTACAGATTCGTACAGAGAAAACAAATAATCTTCAAGTAATAACTGATAAAAAAATGTCTCTTCTCTTCAGCTGTATCCTCTCTTATTCTTTCATTGACCTAGCTGCTTCCCCTTTTTTGTCAATCACATCCACTTTGATAGAAAGAATCCTAACATCAACTACACTTTCTTTGACAGAAGTCAATATAGTAGTCGGCAGCAAATCAATCTTCTTTGAGACAGATAGTTCCATGGATTCAACTCTCTTGCTGATTGAGTCTTGAGTAACAGAAAGACTTTCAGCTATGCCTCTGTTCTTCTTGAGCTCGTCGATAGCAAAGGTGATGGAAGTCACAGTTGTTTGAATTGATTTCAGCTTATCTAAATTAAATTCACTGGAGAGTTCAACTTCAGAGAATGAGAAAAATGTGTGCTTTGAATCTGATTTATTTCTTGTATAATTTTGGAGATGTTGAGTTGTATGTCCTGCATTTCTTCAAGAACAAAATCCATGTCTGAAGATGGAGGAGGTGATACGGGTCCAGACGGCCCTGGTTCCTGTTCCTTGGATGATTGATCAAATATCACCAAAATTCGGTCAGAAACCTCTGTAACCTCTTGTGTCAGCTCTGGCATATCTTCCATATTTACTTCTTGTTGGACTGGAGGGGAAGAAGATAGAATTGGATCAGTATATGGACTGCCCTGCTGATTCAGTTGCGCATCTGCTGTAGTTTCATTTTGCGGGTCAGTGACTGATGGTTCTGACTGTTGGTCAACTGAATCTTTCTGTGTTTCTTCAATATGCATCTGAGCTTCCTCAGTGACAACATTTTCTTCAGTTGGCTCAAATTCTGATTGAATGAGCACATCAGTTTGAACCTCTTCAGCAGAGACAGGGATAAGAGATTCAGTAACTGTCTGATCAGTTGGGATATCAACTGATTCTGTTGAAGGCGCATTTGCTTGAAATTCTTCTACCACTGACTGAATGATTTCATCAATATTAGCGAGTGTTAAGTCAGCTTCTAAGTATATTTGATGATCGGCAGCAGTAGACTGATGCATATCCTGAACTGGCTCTTCAGTTGTGGCAGCAGCTTGTTCAGGGGATGGTTCTCTGGGCTGAGAAGGCGAATCATCTTCTTCGTCTTCCGAAGTGCCTTCATGATTAACCAGTTCCTGATCCATCTCCCAAAATTTTATCTGGGATTGTAGGGCCATATGATCATTTTCCAGCTGCATGAGCACAACTTGATCATTGTAAGCAGTTGGACTTTTGGGAATATAGTTGGCTTGCAATTTTGCAATCAGTTGGCCCAAATTCTTGGCTCTGATTTGATCAATGAAATAAGTCTTCCGCCCCAAAGCCTGAATTATTGTGGCAGCCTTGACCATTCTTAGAATAGTTGCCTCCATTTTGATAAATGTGTTCAGCTTTGACTTCTTCTTCAGCTGCTTGGAAAAAGTATGTGTTCTAAACATCGTCCAAGCTTCAAAAAATTTCATATTTGATGCAGCAAAGGCATTGAGCTGTTCCCATATGAGGTCAATATGAGTTTGAATGGCATTTGAGGGCCTTGGCTCTTCGATCATCTTGCCCTTTCCTTTCTCATCAGTGATAATATGTGGAATGTTCAGTCCAGAGTGAGTAGCGTCTGCTCTTTCCTGAATAACGATTCCCTTGGGTCGAGCAGGAGCAAGAATTGAAGGTCGTGTGATTTGGATCAAGGGAACTGAAGCTTTTGCTGATTTCTTCTTCTCATCAGCACGAATTGCTTTCAAAGGAACAGCCTGAATAGCCTGTTGAGCATATGAGGGATTTATTCTTTCAGCAGGAATAGAAGTCAGCGAAGCCACTGGCTTTGTCTTCTGAGTTCTTTGCTTCTTGGTGATCAGCTGAAAGGGTGTTTCCTCATAATCTGATCCACTGACGATCAGTTTCGTCTTGGCAGATTTCAGTTGAGCCAGAGACTTAGCCCATTTTACTGATTTGGGAACAGCCTGCTAAATCCCAATCTCCTTCTTGATCTTTATAAACTGATCAGGAGAGATGTCCAGCTTGGTCTTCGGTAGCTGAACATTTTTGGCATTGAAAACCTTGAACTTAGATGTCCTCTCTGAATCATCAGCCACCAACCCTTTGATTTTCAGCAAGTAGCTCAGTTGAACAGAAAATCCTTTGGACTGCTTGGTGGACTGGAGAATATTCTTTAAAATATTGAAAATAAGACGCTTCCAGTTGAGTCTTCGTTCAGCCATGATGACTGAGATGGCTTCAAATTTTTCTAACGTAAGGGCAGCAAAGGATCCTACCTTCGCTAAAAGCTCTTTGGCCACAATATCGGCCAACAACTGAACTTCATGCTTAAGTTATTTCTTTGGTTTTGAAACCTTGATTTTCCGTCCATCAGCGGAGAGGAGGGTTAGCATCTCTTCAATGTCAGATGGTTTCACTTCAGCAAGATGTTCCATACCATCAAAAGGCAGCAAAATTAACTCTCCAAAAGAATCTTCAGAAATGGTCAACAACTGACCATTGATAGTAGAAACGATATTTCCATCACATGTGATCTTTCCAGTGGAGTAAAATTCTTGAAGTTCCTTAGTTAGTAGAAACGATATTTCCATCATAAGTCATCTCTTGAGATGATTGCCCCAAAAACTTCCTTAGTCCTGCTAATTCGAGCTTTAGAAATACGTTTTTGATATCGGCTTCTCAACTGTTAGGACTGATCCAAAGTTGATCGCCATTGCATTCAACATATGTACGGGAATTTTATTTGTTATTTGTCGTGAATGATTTCCTGCGAAAAAGAAGGCTTGATTTTGCTTTTGCTGTTCGGAGAATTTGTTGTAAGCGTAAGGAAGAAGAACTGAAATGAAGCGGGTAAAGTACTAATGTACATGACTGTTCGAATTATTGGACACGTGTCAGTCCACAAAATTTTGAATTCAAAAAAGTGTGTACGTGTGATGCAATCGTGTTAAGAATACGTGGATTAAAGGGCTGCACATTTCAACTTGTCATGTGTTGAGAAATAGCATTTAATGCTTGATAATCAGTCACGTCTCTTGATTTGGAATTTAGAAATGGTTAACTTGTTAATATACGTCAGAAGATTAGTGAAATAATCAGCTGAACGATCAGTTGTAAATCTTTCTCTTTTCAGTTGAAGAATTACTAACTGCTGTCTTCTCAGTTAACTTGTTAAACCAATATTCTCCCTTAATAAATGCATAAAAGAAATTACGAGAACTTTAAGTGAGATGAATTAAAAAAATCTTATGCTTAAAGATTAATCGTCTTCCGTAATGACTTGTCCTTTCATATTCCTTAACATTGGGCTATAAATAAGAGTAGCTCAATTAGTCTTAAACATATCAGCAAATAATATTCAGCAGTTAAAATGCAGATGTAAGTAGTCCAAAGGCTCCAGACATGACTGAAGAGTTTATGAGCGCAGATCTGGAGAAACGAAAGGTGTTGAGATGGAAGATGAAGTCTTCCATCAAATCCTTCGCTACTGGGAGGAGCTGCAGAGACTCCAGTTTCTTTGGGAGAATGGAAAAACTGGAGAAATACCGGTAGCGCTTACACGTAGCTCATACGGTGAACATTTTCGAGCAAGACAATATCTACAAGCTGATGTTCTACAAGGAAAGTAGGATCCTAGATCTCATAGCTGAGTCTGACAGCTTCTTCAAGACTTCCACTGGAGATATAAGACAGTGGATGGCTAAGTGGAGAGCTTTTTTTCAGGAAGAATTGTACAATGTAATTCGCACTAATTTCTTTAAGTGAATACAATGATATTTCAGTTTATCTTTGCCTTTTATTTTCCTTCATTACTAAATCTCATTAGTTGACAAGTAAATCATTAACTGAACAAAATAACTAAAGAGAAATTAACTGACATCAGTTGAGATTCAAATGGATGAAAGACTGACTGAATGAACAGTTCATGACAATAGAACTGACAAACTAACATTTAATATATCAATAGCAGAATTGATTAGGATAAATCAATTAATCCAAATATATTGCAAAAATGAGAAAACTTAGTCTCGGGCAATGGTTTGGTGAAGATATCATCTGCTTGCTGTTCAGTTGTGACGTATTCCAGTCTGATGTCCTTCTTCAAGGCATGATCTCTTATGAAGTGATGCCTGATATCTATATGCTTGGTCCTGGAGTGAAGAACTTGATTGTAAATAATAGCAATAGTACTTGTATTATCACAGAATATGGGCAATTCTTTAGCATCAACTCCATAATCTTTCAATTGTTGCGGAACCAAGAGCAGTTGAGCACAGCAGCTTCCAGCAGCAAGGTATTCGGCTTCAGTTGTGGAAGTTGCTATGGATGTTTGCTTCTTGCTGAACCAAGAAATCAGTCTGTCTCCTAGAAACTGACATGATCCACTTGTACTTTTACGATCAAGCTTACATCCTGCATAATCTGCATTTGAATATCCAACTAAATTGAAAGATGAGTCTTTAGAATACAATAACCCAACATTTTGCGTGTCCTTGAGATATTTTAAAATACGCTTGGCAGCTGAAAAATGTGATTGCATAGGATTTGCCTGAAATCTAGCACACATACAGACAGCAAATATAATTACAGGACGACTAGCAGTTGGGTACAATAATGAACCTATTAAACCTCTGTAAATTGTCGTCTCGACTGATATTCCCCCTTGATCAGTGTCCAATTTTACTGATGAGCTCATGAGAGTACTTGCAGCTGAACACGATTCCATGCCAAATTTCTTCAGCAATTCCTTCGTGTATTTAGTTTGACTGATGAAAGTGCCTACCTCCAGTTGCTTCACTTTTAGTCCAAGAAAGAATGTCTATTCACCCATCATGCTTATTTCAATTTCTCCTGCATCAACTTAGAAAATATCTCGCATAATTTGGGGTTAGTTGACCCAAATACGATGTCATCAACATAAATTTGAACAAGTAAGATGTGATCATTCTTTGAAAATTTGAACAGTGTCTTATCAACTGATTCAACAGGAAAATCATGATCAGTTAGAAATTTTGAAAGAGTTTCATACGAAGCTCTTGGAGCTTGTTTAAGACCATACAAGGCTTTGTTCAAATGGTAGACATGATCAGGGAAGTGATTATTGACAAAACCTAGAAGTTGTTCAATGTAAACTTCCTCTTGCAATTGGCCATTTAGGAATGTACTTTTTACATCCATCTGGTAGACTTTGAAATTTTGAATGATGCGTAAGCAAGGAATATTCTGATAGCTTCCAGTCTTGCAACTGGTGCATATGTTTATCATAATCAATTCCTTCTTCTTTCCTATATCCTTGTGCTACCAGTCTTGCCTTGTTGCGCACAACTGAACCATCTTCGTTCAGTTTATTCCTGTACACCCATTTTGTACCTAAAATGGTTTTTGAGATTGGTCTTGGAACTAGGTTCCAGACATTGTTATGGATAAACTGATTTAGCTCTTCTTGCATTGCATTTGTCCAATTTGGATCAGCAACAACTTCATCAGTTTTCTTTTATTCCAATTGCGATACAAAGGCTGAATGAATAAATAGATTGAGCATTTGATTTCTTGTTCTTACCGGGTCAGATGGAATACCTATCACCAGTTCTGGAGGATGTGATTTCTTCCATCTGAGTTCAGCGTTAGTTACTTCTGTATCAGCACTTTCTTCACTAGATGACTGAATGTTTTCAGGTTCAGTTGGAGATATTTCAGTCGGTAACTGCATATTATTTATTTGCTCTTCCAACTGATTTTCATAAACTACTTCTTGTTCAACTAATTTATCTACAATTTCAGGTTCTGGTGTTTGAAGGATGTTACAATTGATATGATTTTCTTCTTCATGATCATCATCCAAACTGCTATTTGTAAATCTATCAACTAGCTCAACTGGATCAGTTGGCTTATTAGTTAGAACAGTTTCATCAAAAACAACATGTATAGACTCTTCAACATTTAGAGTGTTCTTGTTAAAGACTCTATAAGCCTTGCTAACTGAAGAATATCCTAAAATTATCCCCTCTGCAGATTTAGCATCAAAGGCTTTTAAATGATTTTTGTCATTTTCAAGAATGAAACATCTGAGCCGAATATTTTGAAGTAGGAAACCACACTTTTTCGTCCATACCAGATCTCATAAGGTGTTTTCAAATGATTCTTATTAATCATTGATTTGTTCTGAGTATAGCACACATTCTTTACTGCCTCTGCCCAAAACCTTTGAGAAATACCAGAATCAGCAAGCATTGTTCTAGCGGCTTCTTTAATCGTTCGATTTCTCCTATTAGCTACACCATTTTGCTGAGGAGTTATAGCTGCTGAGAGCTCATGCTTAATTCCAGCATTTTCTAAAAAATTTGAAAGAATTTTATTTATGAATTCAGTTCTTCGATCGGATCTGATTCTATCATTCCAACTGATTTCTCATTTAGTATTCTTTTGAAAAGCTTGATAAGTTGAGCAGCAGTTTGGTCTTTTGATTTGAGAAAAATAACCCAAGTAAATCTTGAAAAATCATCTACAACCACCAAGGTGTATTTAATTCCCCCTAAGCTCATGACTGGTATTGCACCAAATAGATCTATATGTAACATCTCTAAACATCGGGAAGAAGATTTACTGCCCTTGTTTTTAAAAGAATATTTAACTTGTTTACCAAACTGACATGTTGAGCAAATTTTATCTTTGGTAAAATCCATTTTGGGCAAACCAGTGACAAGATCATGATTATTCAGATATGCAATAGATTTGAAGTTCAGGTGGTTTGATCTCTTATGCCACAACCAGTTTTTAGAAGATTTTGAAGCTATAAAACACACTGGTTCATAAGGTTGATCATTCCAACTGACTTTGTAGGTGTTTCCACACCGTTTGCCAGTTAGTATGACCCCATCAGTTGCATCTTTTACTGAACAAGAATGTTTGTCAAACTGAAGTGAGAATCCATTATCGCATAACTAACTAATGCTAATCAGATTATACTTGAGATTCTCAACTAATAAAAGATCAATGATGATAAAGTTACCATGGATAAGCTTACCTTTACACACAGTTTTACCTTTGGAGTTATCTCCAAAACTGATGTTTGGACCAGTGAACTTGATCAGTTGATATAGCAAGTTTGCATCTCCTGTCATATGTCGTGAGCATCCACTATCCAAGTACCAGATATATTACTTGCTTGTACCTATTACCTGCAATCACACACAAAATATAACATTGATACCCTTTTCTATTTGTGTCCAAAATTGATTAGTCCTTTAGGAATCCAGACTTGAATCAGTCTAACTGACTGTCCAGTTGCCGTATTCCATACGGTCTTTCTCGATTTGTGTGTGCTTGGTGTGTAGTGTGCAGGTGAGATAACATGTGATTTGGCTCTGTACAAATGATTGTTCGGCCGATATCTTTTCTGAACCAGCTTGTTGTTATAGTAATTGGAATAGCCATTTGAATGATTCCTGCGGAATATTTTTGACTGCTGACTGCGCGAGTCAGTTGAAAATTTTAGGCTATAAACAATGCCATATCTTTTAGCCTTGTTCGTTCTTTCAGTAGGCTGTTCAACCAGTTTACTTGGCTCAATTTGTTCTTGTAGCGCAACTTATTTGATAAAGTGAATGTATTTCCCTTTATCCATTTTCAGTTTCGGTTGAGTACCTTTCGAAGACATTTCATCTTGGTTACTGAACCCTAAACCAGTTTTATCAGTAACTGATTTATGTGAGTTCTGTATATCAGTTAATGTAACAGATGATTTGTTCCAAGCCTGAATAAGCTCAGTTTGCTTTGATTTTCAAGCAACAACTTTTAAATCATTGATTGATTCTTGCTTCTTTCAGCGTTGAGCTCAGCAATTTCTCCTTTAAGACTCAACACATCAACTGATCCATCAGTTGTAGTTTTATTGTCTATAGGATCATTTTGCTTTGCTCTAGCCTTTTCAAATGATAAGGAAAGCTTATGATGCTCACTAACCATGTCATGCATAGTTGAAATAAGTTATTCTCTGGTGAAATCAGTTGAGCTAAAGTCAAATACTTGTTGACTGCTTGACTCCAGTTCTGTATCACCAGCCATCAGACACTTCACTTCTTCTTCACTATCACTGGAACTGCACGAGGTCTCTTGCTCTGACTCTTCGCTGTCAGTTTCAGCCCATTTTGATTTTCTCTCTTAAGCTAAGAGCACCTCATGCTTCTTCTGGAAGGATTTCTTATCTTCTTTGGTCTCTTCTTGTGCTCCTAAGACTTTTTCTTTCTTTCAGTTGATCCTTGACTGTCCTTCTTGGGTTTGGTACAGTCAGCAATGAAGTGACCGAGTTTGCCATAGTTGTAGCAAGCGTTTGATTCCTCCTTGGAATTGCCTCTCTGATAGTGATTCTGGAAGTTTCCCTGATTTTTCCTCATAAATCTTCCTATTTTTTTGATAAACAATGACATGGCATCATTGCTTAGTTGATCAGCAACATTCTCTACTGAACCAGTTGGTCCTGTTCTAACAGCAGCTAAGGCAGTTGTGGCTACTGAAGTAGAGGGTTCTCCTTCTCGAGTTTGCAACTCGAACTCATATGCCTTCAGATCAGCAAATAGATCATGAAGCTCTACTTTGTTCAGATATTTGGATTCCCTCATTGCCATGGTCTTTACGTCCCACTCCTTGGGAAGACTTCTGATTACCTTTAAGGCAACTTCTTTGTTTGTATACACTTTTTCCAAGTGCGTTTAATTCACTGATGATGCAGCTGGTTCTTTCATCATATTCATGCATCGTTTCACCATCTTTCATTTTGATATTGTCAAACATCTGAACAGCAACAGTAAGTTTATTATCTTTGGTCTGTTCATTCGCTTCGCAAAGCTGGATCAGCTTCTCCCAAATCTCTTTGGCTGTCTTGCACATTTTTATTTTACTGAACGTTACTTTGACCAGTGTTTTGTACAATATGTCTTTTGCTACATTGTCCAAGTTTGCTTTACGTTTGTCCTCACCAGTCCACTCATCTCTGGGCTTTTCAATTCTGTGAGGTGCCCCATATTGAATTGCGACTGCTGTATTGGCTTTCAGAATATTCATTGGTCCGTCAGTGATGACATACCACATATCATCGTCTTCTGCAGCCAAGTGAGCCATCATCCTTATTTTCCAATCATCAAAGTCCTCTCTGGAGAACATAGGGATCTTGTTGAAGGAAGACATGATCAATAATTTGAGTAAAGATATTCTTATACAAGATACAACCGCTCTGATACCACTTGAAAGGATCGGTTAGTAAGGTGATAAGTGTTTAGGAGGGGGATTGAATAAACACTCACTGATTTTGTATTCTTCTCGAATAATGGGAACATTTTTGTTACAAACGGACACTCGGTATCTCGTCAGTCGATAACAATCAGTTCAAATGAAATAAAGTTGCGGAAGTGAACTGACTGAAAGATAGAATAACTCAAAGTAACTGAATATGAAAAATACACGATATGTTTCTGGATGTTCGGAGAATAGAATAACTTCTACGTCACCCCTTCTATTGCAAGGATAGGATTTTCACTAAAAGACTTTGATCAAATACATACGTTCTACTGACCCACTTCAATTTGGACTTAACACTGCCAAACTGAAACTCTTAGTTAACAAAACTTTTACAGTATAATACAACTGAATGAATATTGACAAAGATCTCAAAGTGCTAATATGCTCGTAAGGTAGCCTTGATTGTTACTGATAAATCTGATAAGAGTGAACTTTGATATCTGACTGCGAGTTGTGATTTTAGCAGAATAACAGCAAGCTTGAATAGAATATTAGTTTGCATGATATTTTCTCTGCTGCCCTATTCACCTATTTATGTGCTTCCCTCTCAACGGTAATATTAAATATATTTTGAATCTTTATATCCGTTGATTGCTACATCGATATCTTCTGACATTCGTACACTACAATCTCTGAAATGTGGCGTCCCACTACTAGTTGCAGTCTTTTGTACTATTTGTCGGTTGTCGTTCTCAATTGATGACATGTACAGCTGAGGGACCGGCTGAAGGATACTTTGCTGGAAAGCTTATAACTGATTTGTTTTTGCTGATCAGTTCTCAACTGATCAGTCAGTTTTAATACTGCTTCAGCTGATGACATGTACAATTTATAGCTGGTACGCATTAATCTTCAGCTAGTGGAAATAGATCAATTAGTTCGTTGTTCGTTGCTTCTTTTCTTTGATCAGTTATACAAATACGTTTCGAAGCTTATTTTAGTTTGTCAAATCACTGAAATTTATTTTCCAACACATATCTTGTGTATTTAACTATTGGACTATTGTTTTCAAACTGATTTAACTAGTTAGATCATCTGTTGGTTCAATTCTCACCATAACTGAACTAATGAATGCAAAAACTAATCTAGTCTTTTGGTTATTCAGTTACACAAGATATAAAATATATCAGTGTCTCTTAATGAATGATTATTTCGAGTGTTTTCCACTTGGTTCTATACCATACTCGACCTAATTCATTGATGTATACATTCTTATAACACGAGCTATTATAGCTCTTGGAAAATATTTTGTTTGAAGCACCTCAAGGTACTCTGCAAACGATCCTTCAAAATCATATAATTTCTCATTTCATATTGTATCACGTATATAAATTCTAAAGCATATAAATTATATATCATTATAGAGCTATTAAACATGTGACGTACACATATAATTCATATAATTACGTAAATAACGTCATAAAATCATATAAATCATTTAAACTTAAAATTTGAGGCTTGACGACTGATCTTTCCGGCGCTGATGGTGGAACAATCCTTTACAGAACCATTGCTCTGATACCAACTGAAACGTATGCTATTCGTTTTCTTATCTTGCACTAGAATTTTTTTAAAAAAACCCTTACTCATCGGCTGAACAATTTCATAAAATAATTAAAGTATTTTTGACGTCATTTTAAAATAACCCAACCAACTGACATTTAAAAACCAAAATAAATAGTTTAAAGCATAAAATCGTCAAACGTTTTACCAACCTAGAAACATTATTTTAAAAGTATATTTCATAATATAACCTCTCAAAAACACTCGTAAACATTAATCAAAGTCATAAAATATTTTTAACATACTTAAAATCATAAATCATAAACTAGTGCGGAAACTAGCGTCAGTCCTCGGGTTATGTTCACCTTCAGTCCAGCAAAGTCAACATCAAGACCTCCATAAACATTATTATCATAATCACCTGCATCAATCACACCTAGTGAGTCTAAAGATTCAACACACCATAATCTTTATAAAAAATACTAAATATACATATCACATACAACAGTGAAAATACTTGTACTTAAAATATCATTTTCATGAAGATGCATAAAATTTTACCATAAACGTTTTCCAAAAACCCTTTCATGATGCATAAACTTTAACCGTAAACGTTTTCATACACATTTTCATGTCATCTTCAACATATTTATATACATATTATCATCAATATATACGTATTCTTTTTTTTCTTTTTGTTGAATTCAGATCGTTAATTGTGACTTTCATGTTCATCTACGCCTAGGTGTTTGGCGATGGATCCATCTACATGTAACCACAGTACTTGGTGGCTGGTGATAAACATAAAAATTGTACATTAAATAAATGTTTTATAATATAAATATATAGTTTTTGTTTTATTAAATGTTTAAATATTATATGTTTTATAATAAATTGTTTAAAATATAAGTTGTTGTGTAATTATATGTTTTTACTATTTTTTACAGGTTCGATAAAACAAAAATAAGCTTGGCATTGCAAATGGGATTAAGATGATTCTTGGACCTGTAGAAAGTTTATGTTAATATCTTCAATATTGGTGGCAAGCATGAGATAAAAATCTTCTCACAAGTGGGATCAAATTAAGCAACAATTAAAGTTACTAAAGGAGTGGCAGTTTTACCATGCTCTAATATTTTGACCATATATCTCAAATTACTTGGTCAAATGGTGTGAAAAAAATATCACAACTCAACAACTCAGATATCTACATATTTATTTTATGTGGAAAAGAAAATTCGGATGGCAAGATTTTCAAAAGTGATATTCATTAAAATATAATTTCTTGGAATACCAATGAAGACTTATGTGTAAAAAATAATATTTTATTTGTGGTTGTCTCCCCAAATTTGGCTATAAATAGGGGTGTATTGTAATAAATTGAGATATCCCTCATTCTATGAACAAACCTTTGAGTTCATAATATTTCTCTCTATATTTTTCCATTATTTCTTCATTTAAATATAATTAGCATGTTAATTTCATATTCAAAGTTTTACACTTTGAATAATGAATAGCTAACTTCCTAAAGTTGAGATGAAAAGGTGAAACTCTTGGCTAATAAGGTTACTAAAAAGAAAGAATCTATGTTTTATATTATTTATTCATTATTTATTGTTTATGTTATATTTATATTTATAAGCATTTTTATACCCTACTTATAAGTGGGAGTTTTGATTTATTATTGCTATATGTTACACTAAATTCTTCGAACCATTTAAATGTTAGTTTTTTATTACCAATTATTTAAAGTGGATGCCTTGATTTATTATATATGAATATATTATAATATTAAATTACTTGGAACCATTTAAATGTTTGTTTTGTTTTACCAACCATTTAAAGTGGGAACCTTGATTTATTATATATAAATATATCATAATATTAATTTCTTGGTACCATTTAAATGTTAGTTTGGTTTTACCAACTATTTAAAGTGGGAACCTTGATTTAGTGTTTACAAATATATATATAGCACAATAAATACTTGACAACATTTATAAGTTTTGGTATATATTATATACTTATAAGATAATAATATATAACATAATATAAATATGATTATTTAATATATTGGAACAATTTTATTAAGTGGATTTCAATAATGTTCGTTAATGTTAACTTTATTAAAATACCAAGAGTGGATCCTTTAATCTCAACTACTTAAATTAAAATTTGAACAATTAAAAATTACCAATTAAAGATTCAAACAACTAAAAGAAAAAATAATTAAAAAGACATTGTAGTGGACTTGTAATTACCTTAGCTTCCGCGTGGATACGATATTCAAACTCATCGAATTATACTACTTGTGGACAACATGCTCTTGGGACTGCAACAATCAAAGTCGCAACAAGTTTTTGGCGCCGTTGCCCGGGAAGTATAATTTAATTTCAAGTCTATTTAATTTTTTTTATAGTTTATTTTTCTTTATTTGAATTTTTATTGCTTTTGTGTGTTTTTATTCTTTTGCATTTGCATTTTCATGAGCATTTGGTCACGTACACTTAGTGGTCGACTCATTCCAAATAACCTTTTATTTTTACAAAACATAGCGGAAGAACCCATCCAAGAAAATGAAGATGAAATTCAATCTCAACATGATCATGATAGACGAAGAACACTTAGAGATCACATGAATCTTACACGTACTAGTGCACCTTCATGTCTAGTTTTTCCCCCTTATGCATCTCATTTCAATTTTAAGCCTGGTATTATCCAACTTTTACTCAATTTTCATGGCTTAGATTCTGAAAATCCATACATGCATTTACGAGAGTTTGAAGAAGTGTGCAACACATATAATGATCTAAATTGTAGCATGAACACCATTCGACTTAAGCTTTTTCCTTTTTCTTTAAAAGATAAAGCTAAAACTTAGCTACAAAATCTTAGGTCGAGATCCATTCGAACTTGGGATGAATTGCAACAACAATTTTTGAAAAAGTTTTTTCCATCTCATAGAACAAATTCTTTCAAAAGGCAAATCATCACTTTCACTCAAAAACAAGGAGAAACTTTTTATCATTGTTGGGATAGATACAAAGAATTGCTTAATCTTTGTCCACATCATGGTTTTGAAATTTGGAGAGTAGTTTCTCAATTTTATGAAGGCTTAACACCTAAAGATAGGCAAATGGTTAAATTTATGTGTAATGGAACATTTGAAGATAAAGATCCAAATGAGGCAATTGAGTATTTCGATTCATTAGCTGAAAATGCTCAAAATTGGGACACTATAGGTACAATCGAACCATCAAACAAGATTCAATCTCCTACATCTGGTGGAGGTACGTACACTCTCAAAGATGAACATGATCTTCAAGCTAGATTTACCTATTTGACAAGAAAAGTTGAGGCACTTGAATTGAAAAAAAATGGTCAATTAAAAGCTATTCAAGAAATTGCGTGTCACATCTGTGATACAAGTGATCATTCTACAAAAGATTGTCCCACTTTGCCCTCTTTTAAAGAATGTCTCTATGAACAAGTCAATGTTTTGAACAATTTCAAAAGGCCAAATTTTGAACCATTTTCTCTAAATTACAATCCAGGTTGGCGAAATCATCCAAATTTTAGTTGGAGGAATGATAATGCTGCACAATTTTCACAACCGTATTTCCAAAATCAACAAAATTTTCAAAATTATGAACCTTATGTTCATCCACCTAAAAGAAATTTGGAAGATACATTGAATTCTTTCATTGCAAAGCAAGAGTCTATCGATACTTAAACTGCTCAAACTATGACAGATTTGAAAGATACTCTTGCTAAATTTGCATCTGCACTTAATTTTCATGAAAAAGGTAAATTTCCTTCACAACCTCTTCCTAATCCCAAGGATCATCATTCACAAACTGGTACTTCTGGAACTCAACCGGTGGATCAGGTAAAATCTGTTATTACCCTTCGAAGTGGTAAGGTTGTGGAAAAATCCATTCTTAAACCTTGTGAAGATGATGATAAATCAACTCCAAAGGGTAAGGAAGTGGAACCCATAACTTGCGAAGAGGAGGTTCAACAGACAGTGTCACCACCATTCCCTCATGCATTGAAAAATACAAAAAAATAGAATTTGAATTCTATATATATATATATATATATATATATATATATATATATGATATTTTTTAACAAGTAAAAGTTAATATTCCTTTATTAGATGCAATAAAACAGGTACCATCATATGCCAAATTTTTTAAAGACTTGTGCACTGTGAAAAGAAAATTGAATGTGAAAAAGAAAACATTTTTAGCCGAACAAGTAAGTGCAATCATTCAAATAATAATACTTTGAAATACAAAGACCCTGGTTGTCCTACTATTTCATGTATTATTGGAGAACGAAAGATTAAAAAAGCCTTGCTTGATCTTGGAGCTAGTGTGAATTTATTTCCATATTCAGTTTATCAAGAACTCAATCTAGACGAGTTAAAATCTACTTCGGTAACACTTTTACTTGTCGATAGATCTGTTAAAGTGCCTAGAGGTATGGTAGAAGACGTATTGGTCCAAGTTGATAACTTTGTATATCCTGTCGATTTCATAGTTTTAGATACAAAACCTATCGAAGCTTGTAATGCAATTCCTGTAATTCTGGGTCGTCCATTTTTAGCAACTTCTAATGCCCTTATAAATTGCAGTAATGGAATAATGAAGTTGTCATTTGGTAACATGACCTTGGAGCTCAATGTTTTTAATCTTTGTAAGCAACCACATGACAAAGGAGATGAAAGTGAAGATGAAAATCTTATTGAAACTCTTGTGGAAGAAAAAATTCAAGAAGGGAGTACTCGTGATCAATGAGATATTTGTTCAATTGAAACTGTTAAAGAAAATATTGAAATTGATCTTGATGAATTTATCAGGTATCACTCGTTACCAGGATCAGAGAAAGAATTTGATGCAAAATATGAGAACAAAGACGAACCACCCATATTGGAGTTAAAACCCTTGCCAGAAGAATTGAAGTATGCATTTCTGGGAGAAGATGAAACATATCCTGTGGTAATTTCTTCCAAACTAGAAAGTGATCAAGTAGGTAAATTAGTTGATATGCTTAAAAGACATAAAAATGCAATTGGTTGGACACTAAAAGATCTCAAAGGCATTAATACACTAATTTGCACTCACAAAATTCACTTAGAAGAAAATGCAAAAACATCTCAACAACCACAAAGGAGATTAAATCCACACATGAAAGATGTTGTAAAAACTGAAGTTCTCAAACTACTTGATGTTGGGATTATCTACCCTATTTCTGATAGTAAGTGGGTAAGCCCAACACAAGTAGTTCCAAAAAAATCTGGTATCACAGTGATAAAAAATGAAAAAGGTAAATTGTTAACAAGTCGAGTCCCATCTAGTTGGCGGATGTGTGTTGATTATAGAAAATTTAATGACGCCACTAGAAAAGATCATTTTCCATTACCATTTTTCGATCAAATTTTAGAAAGAGTAGCAGGTCATCCATACTACTGTTTTCTTGATGGATATTCAGGTTATTATCAAATTCCCCGTGCACTCGAAGATCAAGAAAAAAATACATTCACATGTCCTTTTGGAACATTTGTATTCAGAAGGATGCCATTTGGTTTATGCAATGCCCCAGCAACATTTCAAAGATGTATGCTAAGTATTTTTTGCGACATGGTTGAAAATTGTTTGGAAATTTTCATGGATGATTTAACTGTCTTTGTGAATACATTTGATAATTGTCTTAAAAATTTGGAAAAAGTTTTAAAAGGATGCGAGAAAAAAAGTGTTATTTTAAATTGAGAAAAATGTCATTACATGATTACTTCTGGAATTATTTTGGGACATGTCGTGTCATCTCATGGAATTGAAGTTGATAAAGCAAAAGTTGATGTCATTGCCAATTTACCCTCTCCAAAAACCATTAAAGAAATTCGTTCATTTTTGGGGCATGCTGGATTTTATAGGAGGTTTATAAAGGACTTTAGTTTAATCTCTAAACCCATGTGTAACCTCTTAATAAAAGACACTGCATTTGAGTGGACTCAAGAATGTCAAAATGCTTTTGATAAAATTATTCGACATTTAACATCAGCTCCTATCATGCAACCTCCTGATTGGTCTTTACTATTTGAAATCATGTGCGATGCGAGTGATTATGCCGTCGGTGCAGTACTGGGTCAAAGAAGAAACGGTAAGCCTTATGTGATATATTATGCAAGTAGAACTTTAAACAATGCTCAAATGATTTACTCCACAACTGAAAAAGAACTACTTGCTGTAATATTTGAATTAGATAAATTTCGTTCTTATTTGATTGGATCAACGACTATTGTGTTTACTGATCATTCTGCTAATAGATATTTGTTGACCAAATAGGATGCAAAGCCACGACTGATACGATGGATTTTGTTGCTCCAAGAATTTGACATTGTGATCAAAGATAAAAAAAGGAACCGAGAATGTCATAGCCGATCATTTATCGAGACTAGTAACAAGATCATCTTGTGAAATGACACCAATTAACGATAATTTTCCTGATGAACATCTATTTTCAGTTACTACTACACCTTGGTTTGCTAACATAGTAAATTTTCTTGTGACAGGAAAAATGCCACCGCAATGGAGTTCCCAAGATAAAAGAAAATTTTTGAATGAGGTAAAAAACTTTTATTGGGATGATCCGTATTTGTTCAAGTATTTTCCAGATCAAATTTTTCAACGTTACATACCCGACAATGAGGTAAGTAGTGTCACTAAATTTTGTCATTTAGAAGCATGCGGAGGACATTTTTCTTCAAAGAAAACTGCTGCAAAAATCTTGCAGTGTGGATTTTATTGGCCCACTTTATTTAAAGACACCCACGAAATCTGCAAGATCTGTGAAAATTGTCAAAAATTGGGTGCGATTTCTAAAAGAAACATGATGCCTTTGAATCCTATCATTGAAATTGAAATCTTTGACTGTTGGGGAATTGATTTTATGGGACCTTTTCCATGGTCGTTTGGATACTTGTATATTTTAGTTGCAGTTGATTATGTTTCCAAATGGATAGAGGCAATTCCATGTCGAACAAATGATCATAAAATCGTCATCAAATTTTTAAAAGAAAATATTTTTAGTAGATTTGGAATTCCTCGAGCCATGATAAGTGATGGTGGAACTCAATTTGTTAATAAACCATTTGCTTCATTAATGAAAAAATATGGTATTACACATAAAGTAACTACTCCTTATCATCCTCAAACAAATTGACAAGTTGAATTAGCTAATAGTGAGATAAAGCAAATTTTGGAAAAAACTGTTAACTCAAATAGAAAAGATTGGTCTCTGCGACTTAATGATGCCCTTTGGGCATATCGAACAGCTTTTAAAACATCATTGAATATGTCTCCCTATATGTTGTTTTATGGAAAACATTGTCATTTTCCTGTGGAATTTGAACATAAAGCTTATTGGGCGATCAAAACTTTAAATTCAAGCATGGATGATGCCAACAAATTGCGTAAATTGCAACTTAATGAACTTGATGAACTCAGAAATGACGCGTATGAGAATTCAAGGATTTATAAAGCAAAAATCAAATCATTTCATGTTAAAACAATTTTTAGAAAATCTTTTGAGATTGGTAAAAAAGTTTTGCTCTATAATTCTCGACTTCACATATTCCCAGGAAAATTACGATCAAGATGGACATGCCCATATTGTAAAGCATGTGTATACTTATGGAGCTGTGGATATTGAAAATCTTAAAAATGATGATATTTTTAAAGTAAATGGACAAAGGCTTAAACCATTTTTAGAAAATGAAATCTTTCAAGAAGAGTTTATTTCCCTTTCTGATCCTTGATTTTTTTTTGTTGCATTTATGTTTGTTTATTTTTATTTCAGGTTTTCTTAATCTTTTTATTTTCCCGGTTAAATGGCGGATAATGGTACTCCGTGACTCTCATAGTCGGTTAAATCAGTTTCCCACAATTGCTGATAAAAAAATTAAAAAAAAAATCATTTCTTTTCTTTTCAAAATGGATGAAATTCTCTCAAAAATTTGTAAATATTTTCCCTCTGTTTCTGAAAATGTTCTAAGAAAAATTTAAGCAGGAAGGTGTGAAAGATTGAGATTGCTAATGCAAAAAAGAATTCCAGAAGATATTCGTCTTGTAATAGAAGCTAAGGTCCGATTAGGAAGAGAAGTTTCACAATCATTGCTCATTCGGTATTTGCCTGGATTAGGAAAAAGCACTTATGCAAAAAAAACGAAGGCCAAAAGTTTAGGGGTTTGTCAAAAGTGTGCAAGATGGATGTGGGGCCCCAGGGCCGACATCTAATACCAATAATTATAAAAGTAACAAACCAAATGATTTAATAAAATACATAATTTGTTGTTCACAAACTGACATAAACATCGTCAGAATAATTTAAATGTCTCAAATGTTTGAAATATAATTTTCAACATTCCAAAATAAAGTAGTGAACCAAATTTTTCCCAACATCATCAAATGCTCCTAAGACCCGAGAATCCCACTCTAACTCGTATCTCCTCGCCTGGAGCTTGACTCTGGCATCCCAAGCCTCGCCTCAACTACCGTCAAGCACATGAAAACAAGAGGTACCGGACATGCCGGTGAGTATAAACCCAGTATGATAAAATCAATAACATAAGAGAATTAAAATACAACAATTTCACATAATATCATAAAGATGCAATATAATGCAATGTATGATCAGAAGCTGGGGGCTATCAATAAATCTCAAAATCAAGTGAATCATCTGGTCATAGGGTACCCAAGGGAATAGAATCACCAAGCAACATCCACCGACTCATCCACTCGGGGTGGGGTGCTGTGTTCTACAATCCCAGGACTATGATGCGCCTATAGAGAGTGTTCAGGCCATAGCAGCGACCTCCGCATACACTATGCCAACTCAGCTATAGCCTCATACGTCCAACAAATCAATATATCAAGGCGACCTCCGCCATATCAAATCTGAATCAACAAGTGGCTCAATATGCAATGCCATGATGCAAATCAATATCATCATCTCAATATAATAATAAACTCATCTCAAGTCCACAATCATCATTGAATCACAAGTAATTCATCGAGCCATAAAATATTCAATTTAAAATAAAATTGATACTTTTACCTCGTATGTTATCGACAGTAACATACCTTTCGAATATTACCAACAAAAGATCAAAATATATTGTTGTGAAGTCTTGAACCCTTGCAGTCTACTCGATTCGCTATCAACCAACTTAGAGTAAATAATCTTGAGCCAACCCAAGTCAATACTTCAACCAAATCTTCAATACATAAATCAAGAACTCATATTACTTATCAATACATGGCACTTTTCGTACAAAATTCATAATTAATTCAATACGGCTTCAAATCAAGATCCGTAGATTTCTTAATCATAATATTCCATAAAAACATTCATTGGATCATTTCATCAAACACATGGCATGTGTGCTAAAAGGTTAGCTCCTCTTCAATTCCATTTTAAATTCAAACCAACACAATCACAACATCTCCAACATCTCTATATCTCAAATATCAATTCAAATATCAATTCTAAACTTCAACCCTTTTCCAAACTTTAACAAAAATCGGAAAAACTTACATCCTTGTGAAGCCCGTGATGAGAGGATCACAAATCTAACTTTATTTCATAATTTCCTTGAACAAATCTCCCATGGATTGAAGAATACTTTAGAAAATGGAAGGAAGAATGAAGAACCCTAGCTTCTAACCCAATGGAGAGAAAAGAAGGAGAAGGAAAATGAGAAGAAAGAGCATCCCACTCGATTTTATGCCTTCCCAAACACCAAAACACGCCTTTTCAATTTGCTGGCCGCTAGGGCGAACCTCTTTTTCCGCTCGGGCGCGTAACTCTCGGCCAGAACACCAAAATTTTCGAACATGGCTCGCTAGGGCGGACATAAATTCCCGCTAGGGCGAGCACACTGCGCACAGGAACTACAAAGATCGCTTCCGAAACGCCTCTTCTCTTCAGAATTTGGAAAAGTGGTAAACTACAAAGTTGTAGCCCTATGTCTTGGTTTTCATCTCCCAAAATTTCAGCTCATTTGGAGGTCGGAGTAAAAAGTTATGCCAATTCTCCCAACATGTGTCATTGTAGGAACGACGATACGCACGACACACTTCGGGGCGCTTTTGGCTCATCTTCCTTAATGATTTGAACAAAACTCAAAACTGGAAAGTTATAGCCTTATGTCTTATCTTTCTAATGGAAAAGGCCTCACATCAATTTGATCAATATACAAAACATTATGCTAAAAACCACAACTTGTGCCATATTTTTCATACCGTTTCTGCACGTCCATTACCTATTTAGCTCAAATTCCACCTTTGATTCTACCCATCCATTATCTATTCCATTCTAAAACATCATCATCATTCATACTATAACGTAAGCCAAGAACCATCACAACTACTGCCATATTATATCAAAATTCGGGCATTACACAGACAGACGGGCAATCAGAGAGGGTGATTCAGACTCTGGAGGACCTACTTCGAGCTGTATTATCTACTTCCAGGGCAGCTGGGAGCCGAAGTTACCTCTTGTGGAATTCACATAAACAATAGTTACAGGAACTCGATCGGTATGTCTGCATACGAGGCACTGTATGGAAGAAAGTGTAGGTCGCCAGTATATTGGGATGATGTAGGAGAGAGAGAAGAGTTAGGCCTGGATATTGTCAGGCATAACATCAGACTTAGTGGTTAGGGATTCAGACAAGATCAGGACCTCTCAGAGCTGTCAGAAGAGTTATGCTCTAGATTCACCGGGCCATTCAAGATCTTAGAGAGAGTTGGGACACTTGCATACAGAATTGTGTTCCCGCCGAACCTGGCGGGAGTTCATAACGTGTTCCACACCTCTATGCTGCGGAAGTACATGTCAAATCCTTCACATATGCTGAACTATGAGCCACTTCAGCTGACACCGCGCATGTCATTTGAGGAGAAACCCACACATATACTAGACAGACATGAGAAGAGGCTCTAGAACAAGGTTATCCACATGGTCAAAGTCAAGTTGTTGAATCATTCCGAGAGAGTAAAAAAGCCACATGGGAGACGAAGACCGAGATGAGGAGTCGCTACCCGGAGTTATTCAGTATGTTTTAATTCGATGACCAAATTTTATTTAAGGGGGAGAGTTTTAAAGTCCAAGAATTTAATTTACGTATTTGAATGCATGCAATCTAGGATTTTATCTTAAATAATGTGTTTATTTATTTTTATGCATTTCATGCTATGATTATTTCATGTTAGGATCAATTCCATGATTATTTTAAAAGGTCACGCATTAGGTTTCTAGATGTATTTCGCGCTCGATTGAGGAACAGAGACCGGAATTATCAGGAAAATTATTTTCCATTACATGATTATTTTTATTATAAAAATGAGTTGTTTTAAGTGTATTTTTCAAGATATGAGCTTTATTGGGTCTTTTTACCAGCCAGAGCATATTTGTAATCGGTACGTAATTTTAACGATTCTAGTAATTTTTGAGGGTTCGGGCAATATTTTCAAAAAAGTACCAAACGAATATTTTTGTGATCTTTTTCGGGCTTGTTGGGTTTGTTTTGATGATTAATGGGCTCAAAATCCCTTTTTAAACCATTTAATTATGCTTAGGGCCCAATTGTGCATGTTTTATTTACTTAAAACCTAACCTAATCAACCCTAACCCTATTCCCTCCCCTTGTCCGCCCACCCCTCACCATCAGTAGCCTCCACGTGAGAATTCCAGCAGCAAAATGCTACCTCCACTTTTTCTTTCAAGAAAGATCATTTTCCAGCTCCTCCGGCGCCTCCCCGACGTGAACTTCTTCTAGTTATCGATATTTATCATCAAGGCACGCATGTTTCTTCCTTTTTACATAATATATGCTGATATTATGCGAAAATATGTGTGAGAACATGTAAAAATTTCGATCTAGCTTGGAGCACGAAGGTTTCTCGTTTATTTTCACAAGTTTATGCACTCCTTTTGATCAACTCACGTTTTTTTTGATTTGGTGCAAGGGGGACGGTGAGTTTTTTTTTAAGGGGCTGTTACAGTCAAGAAGAAGGGGTTTCTAGGCTGGAGTCGAAGCCTTGTCGAGTTGGGAGGGAGGTGAGTGAGTTACTTGAGGTTTCGATTTGTGTGCGAGGAGATAGATGACTAGGAATGAACTGTTGGTGCTAGGGCAACTCCAGACCATGGACCAGACTCTGATGGGTCTGAAACATTGTCTGGAAAGGCTCGAACACGGCCGAGATTAGGGTAGAGGCCGCTTGAGAGAGGGGCACTCTCGATGGCCCGGGTGCGCTTCGATTGGAGAAAAGGGTTGCGTGCGTCTTGTGGGATGCATGGGGAAGCAAGTCATCATTAGTTGAGTCCATTATGGTCTGGTCTGGGTCCTTAGTGCTCTGGTTCAAGGCTGGTTGGGGTGGCTTTCGAGCTAGGGCAGAGAATTGGTGAGTAGGGTTTTTAAATTTTGTGCTGGAAATTTCAGTAGCATGCAACAAGGTTTTGGGGACTTTGGGTGGTTTGAATTAGAGATTTTTATGTCTACGTTGATGATATTAAATGGTGTTTTAAGTTGGGAGAAATTTTGTTAAGTTTCGGTTCGATTCGGATTAAAACCGGGATCCCGGTCCGAGATTTAAAACGAATCGGTTAAGTTTTGAAACAAGCTCAAGTTGATGTCTAAGAAATAATTTTAATATGTTTTGGGATGGGTTAATGACTTTGGTAAGCTTCGGGTCGAAATTTAGAGGTCCAGGGGTAAAACGGTCATTTTGGGTTTTCTGGGGCAAAATTGTCATTTTGCACTCGGGGTGAGATTTTAGTCCTGTCAGCGCCTCGAGCACAATATTATCATACTTTTAAATGTTTATGCATCTTGTTCATGATTTTTATGAAATTTTGAAATATACGTTGCCTGCTTTATTTTAAGAAAATCTACGCATATGCATGATTTTGATAAGTGATGAAAATGATGATGTTTTGAAGGATGAGAATTATTTGTGACTGACGATGTAATATATAAATGCTTAAGATGGATATGTAAATGATGATGATGAGTCCTAGGCACAGTGGATTGGTAATACTGTCACTGATGTCCGACAGCCGTCGGGTACCACGATTTTATGTAGATGAATCCATTGTATAATGGTGAATGATGATACGAAAGTCACAACTATTGAACTGAATTGATTAAAGGAAATGATGTATAAGTATATGATGATAATGATGAGATGTTTAATGATTTCATATGACACGTTTATATTACGCTTTTTAAGTTCATGAAAGGTATGTTGAGTACAATATATTTTCACTACTGTGTGCTATGTATATGTACTTGTTATTTCCGGTACAGGTGTGTTGAGTCTTTAGACTCACTAGGCGTGTGTGAAGCAGATGAGCATGTTTACAAGGGGACTGGAGGTGCCAAACTCTGAGTAAGCGGGATTGGATGTGCTTGCACGACCCGAGGACCACATTTCTTCCGCACATCATGATTTTTTAGATTTGAGAGAGAATGAGAATTTTATACATTGGTTTTGATACGATGTTGATTTCTATGAATTTACTCGTTATGTTACGTAACTTCTGTGGCCGAGTTTGGCCATTTTAAACTGCACTATTTTAAATTATTAAATACTTACGCTTATTTTTAAATGGCATATTTTCATTAGGGTTGCATGCTTGTTAAATATTTAGATGATATTTATGAAAATGTTAGTTTTTAAAAAAATATATATTTCCGCATTTTAAATTTGTATATGTTACATCTTGTGTATTAACTGCTCAACTGTGCTTCTTAAACTGATTTAATCAGTTCAGTTCTATCCATAGCTCAATTAATAGAATCCATAACTGATTTCCCGTAATAAAGTCGATCAGTTTACACATGTCTTTAGATTTTAAAATCTATCAGTTTTTCTTAATGAATAATTACTTCGAGTGTTTTCCACTTGGTTTGAAACCAAACTCGATCTAATTTAATTGATGTATGCATTCTTAGAACATGATCTATTGCAGCTCATTGAGAATATTGTGTTTGAAGCACCCTCGCAGGTGCCCAAACCGATCTACTCATTTTTTGTTTATTAAATATTTAAATATTAAATGTTTTATAATTAAGTGTATAAAATATAAGTTGTTGTGTAATTATAAGTTTTTACTATTTTTATAGGTTCGATAAAACAAGAATAACATTGACTTTGCAATGAGATTAAGATGATTCTTGGACCTATAGAAAGTTGGTTTTAATATCTATAATATTGGTGGCAAGCATGAGATAAAAATTTCTCACAATTGAGATCAAATTAAACAACAAATAAAGTTACCAAAGGAGTTTCAGTTTTACCATGATCTAGCATTTTGTCCATATCTCTCAAATTACTTGTTCAAATGGTTAAAAAAACAAATACCACAATTTAAAACAACTCAATTATCTACATGTGTTGTTTTATGTGGAAAAGCAAACTCGGATCGAAAGATTTTCAAAAATGATGTGTATGATGACATAATTTCTTATAGAACACCAATGGAGACTTATGTCTACAAAATAATATTTTATTTGTGGTTGTCTATACAAATTTTGGCTATAAATATGGGTTCATTGTAATTTATGGGATATCCCTCATTTTATGAACAAACCCTTGAGTTCATAATATTTCTCTCTTTGTTTTCTTTTATTTCTTCATTTAAATATATTTAGAATGTTAATTTCATATTCAAAATTTTTACACATTGAATAATGAGTAGCTAACTTCCCAAAGTTGAGATGAAAGGTGAAATTCTTGGTATGATTAAAAAGGTTATCAAAAGGTAATAATCTATGGTTTATATTATTTAATCATTATTTATTTTTATGTTATAATTATTTCTTTAAGCATTATTATACCCTACTTATAAGTGAGAGTTTTTATTTATTGTTGCTATATGTTATACTAAATTCTTTGGAACCATTTAAATGTTAGTTTGATATTAACAACCATTTAAAGTGGATGCTTTGATTTATTATATATATATATATCATAATATTAATTTTTTGGTGTCATTTAAATATTAAGTTTGGTTTTAACCAACCATTTAAAGTGGTAACCTTGATTTAGTTTTTACAAAAATATATATAGCACAATACATACTTGACAACACTTATAAGTTTTGGTATATATTATATATTTATAAGATACTCAATGTTGGAACATTTCATATTTGCAATCTTGATTTTGATGTTACAAAACTTGTTATTTTGTTTCTCATGATTTTACCTAAGTGCACAGAACTGAAACTGATCAAGACTCGAACTGATCGTTATCAAGCCAAAACTGAAGCTATCGAGACGCAAACTAAAAGTGGCAACTGATTGATCAAACTTAAACCATGAAACTAAGTATCAAGAGCAGTTATAAACTGATTATCCAGTTGATAGGAGATTCAGCATAAGACCTTCAGAAGCCAAACCAGCTGATGAAGTATTTAACTGATGAAGAGACCAACTGACCAGTTCAACTGAATCAATGAAATCAGTTCATCTGACGAGTCAAATGATTTCACGCCACCAGTTCAAGGACCAGTTCAGAACATCAGTTAGAACCAATCAGTTGCAGAACTCGACAAGCTTATTCAATGGGATCTAGCTGTGCAAAATGGTACAAAAGCATATGTACTATCAATACTACAATATGGACATTGTAGCAAAGCTTAAAGACAAAATGTTCCAAAATGGCTGTCGGAAAAGTCGAGACAGAAATTTCAAGGAATGCATTCAAGCTGCAACGATCACATGTGATGAGTCTTGATGTACGATCGCATTACTGCTATAAATACAGACCAATACCATCATCAAAAATATGAATGAGAGGTGGAATAACAGAGTAGAAAAGAAAGTGCATGCTTATTTCATATCAGATTACAAAGAAGATATCAGCCCAGTCGAGGGAACCTTTCAACGTGTTATCGGCTTAGTTTTAGAATAATATTTCCCTTAGTGTGTGAGAACACTTTTGGGTAGTTTTTCAGATATCAGTTCTCACATACACACACCCCACCACTCAATTTCATCTGGCACAAAGATGTAAAACTTGTGTATGGATTCTTTGACACATAGATGTTAAACAAGTGTTGGCTTGAATGGTAATGCCTTCAGTCCTGACTAGGAGTTTAGTTAGGCAGTGGGTAAGTCCTAAGCTAGTTGGGTTTGTATAACTGTTGAATAAATCAAAGTCTTCTAGTGGATCCTACCCGAGGTGTAGAAGGATTGACGTAGGAGCAATTGAAGTCTCCGAACATCCATAAACATATCTTGTGTACTCTAACTGTTAACCCCTAGCTTTAACTGAATTGATCAATTTGAATATCTATCAGTTCAGTTCTCACCATAACTGAACTGATACATTCGAGAAATGATCCCCCTTATCTTCAGTTAATCAGTTACACAAGATCACAAGCTTTAAAATCTATCAGTTTTTCTTAACAAAGAATTACTTTGAGTATTTTTCTGCTTGGTTTAAAACCAACTCGATTTAATTCATCGATCTATTTTTCAACACGGTCTATTGCAGCTCATTGAGAATATTGTGTTTGAAGCACCCTCGCAGGTGCCCGAACCGATCCATCATAATATATAACATAATATAAATATGATTATTTAATATATTGGAACCAGTTTATTAAATAGATTTCAATAATGTTCAGTAATGTTAACTTTATTAAAATACCAAAGAGTGGATCATCTAATCTCAACTATTGAATTAAAATTTGAACAATTAAAAACTGACAATTAAAGATTAAAACAATTAAATGAAAAAAAAACAAAAGTGTACTTGTAATTATTTTATCTTCTTTGTGGATACGATATTCAGAACTCACCGAATTATACTACTTGTGGACAATCTGCTCTTGAGAGTGTAACAATCAAACTCGCATCAAGTTTTTAGCGCTGTTGCCGAGGAAGTATAATTAATTTTAAGTCTATTTAATTTTTTTTATAGTTTATTTTTATTTCTTTGAATATTTATTACTTTTTTGTTGTTTTCTTCTTTTGCATTTGCATTAGCAATTGGTCACGTCCACTTAGTAGTCGACTCATTCAAAATATCCCTTTATTTTCACAAAACATGGCGGAAGAACTCATCCAAAGAAATGAAGATGAAATTCAATCTCAACATGATCATGATAGATGAAGAACACTTGAGATCACATGAATTCTACACGCAGTAGTGCACCTTCATGTCTAGTTTTTTCCCTCTGATGCATCTCATTTCATTTTAAGCCTTGTATTATTCCACTTCTTACCCAAATTTCATGGCTTAGATTCTGAAAATCCATACATGCATTTACGATAGTTTGAAGAAGTGTGCAACACATATAATGATCTAAATTGTAGCATGAACACCATTCCACTTAAGTTTTTTCCTTTCCTTTAAAATCCAAAGCTAAACCTGGCTACAAAATCATAGATCGGGATCATTCAACTTGGGATGATTGCAACAACCAATTCTGAAAAAAAAATTCCATCTCATATAACAAATTCTTTCAAAATGCAAATCATCAACTTTCACTCAAAAACAAGGAGAAAGATTTTATCAGTGCTGGGGATAGATATAAAGAATCGCTTAAACTTTGTCCACATCATGGTTTGAAATTTGGAGAGTTGTTTCTCAATTATTCTGAAGGCTTAACACCTAAAGATAGGCCAATTGTTGAATTTATGTGTAATGGAAAATAAAAATCCAAATGAGGCAACTGAGTATCTCGATTCATTTGCCGAAAATGCTCACAATTGGGAAACTATAGGTTCAACCAAACCATCAAACAAGACTCAATCTCCCACATCTGGTGGAGGTATGTACACCCTCAAGGATGAACATGATCCACAAGCCAGATTTACCTCTCTGGCAAAAAAAGTTGAGGCACTTCAATTGAAAAAGAACTGTCAATTAAACATGTTCAAGAAATTGTGTGTCACATCTGTGATACAAGTGATCATTCTACAAAAGATTGTCCCACTTTTCCTTCTTTTCAAGAATGTCTCCATGAACAAGCCGAATTTTGAACAATTTCAAAAGGCCAAATTTTGAACCATTTTCTCAAAGTTACAATTCAGGTTGGAGAAAGCATCCAATTTTAGTTGGAGGAATGATATTGCTGCACAATTTTCACAACCACATTTCCACAATCAACAAAATTTCAAAATTATGCACCTTATGTTTCTCCACCTAAAAAGAATTTGGAAGATACATTGAATTCTTTCATTGCAAGACAAGAGTCTATCAATACTCAAACTGCTCAAACCATGATAGATTTGAAAGTTACTCTTGCTAAATTTGCATCTGCACTTAATGTTCATGAAAAAGTAAATTTCCTTCACAACCACAGCCTAATCCAATGATCATCATTAACAAATTGGAACTTCTAGAACTCAACCAATGGATTAGTTAAAATCTATCATTACCCTTCGCATTCGTAAGTTTGTAGAAAAATCTATTCTTGAACCTTGTGAAGATGATGATAAATCAACTCCAAAGGGTAAGGAAGTGAACCCATAACTTGCGAAGAGGAGGTTCAACAGACAGTTTCACCACCATTCCCTCATTGCATTGAAAAATACAAAAAAATCAAATTTGAATTCTGATATATATGATATTTTTAATCAAGTAAAAGTTAATATTCTTTTATTAGATGCAATATAAGAAGGTACCATCATATGCAAAATCTTGAAAGACTTGTGCATTGTGAAAAGAAAAATTGAATGTGAAAAAGAAAGCATTTTTAGACGAACAAGTAAGTGCAATCATTCAAAATAATAATACTTTGAAATACAAAGACCCTTGTTGTCACTCTATTTCATGTATTATTGGAGAAAGAAAGATTAAAAAAAGTTTTGCTTGATCTTGGAGTTAGTGTGAATTTACTTTCATATTCAGTTTATGAAGAACTCAATCTAGGCGAGTTAAAACCTACTTCGTTAACATTTTTACTTGCCGATAGATCTGTTAAAGTGCCAAGATGTATGGTAGAATACGTGCTAGTCCAAGTTGATAACTTTGTATATCCTGTAGATTTCATAGTTAGATACACAACCTATTGAAGCTTGTAATGCAATTCCTGTTATTTTGGGTGGTCCATTTTTTGCAACTTCTAATGCTCTAATAAATTGCAGGAACAGAATAATAAAGTTGTCATTTGGTAACATGACCTTGGAGCTTAGTGTTTTTAATCTTTGTAAGCAACCACATGACAAAGGAGATGAAAGTGAAGATGAAAATCTTATTGAAACTCTTATGGAAGAAAACATTCAAGAAGGGAGTACTCGTGACCAATTAGATATTTGTTCAATTGATAATGTAAAAAAAATATTGAAAATTAATCTTGATGATTTTATCAGGTATCACTTGTTACTAGGATCAGATAAAGAATGTGAGGAAAAATATGAGAACAAGATGAACCACACATATTGGAGGTTGAAATCTTGTCAGAAGAATTAAAGTATGCATTCCTTGGAGAAGATGAAACATATCCGGTGGTAATTTCTTCCAACTAGCAAGTGATCAAGAAGATAAATTAGTTGATATGCTTAAAAGACATAAAAGTGCAACTGGTTGGACACTAAAAGATCTCAAGGGCATTAATACAATAATTCGCACTCACAAAATTCACTTAGAAGAAAATGCTAAAACATCTCAACAACCCCAAAGGAGATTAAATCCGCACGTGAAAGATGTTGTGAAAACTGAAGTTCTCCAAACTACTCGATGTTGGATTATCTACCATAATTCTGATAGTAAGTGGGTAAGCCCAACACAAGTAGTTCCAAAAAAATATGGCATCACAGTGATAAAAAAATGAAAAAAAATGTGAATTGTTAAAAAGTCGAGCCCCATCTAATTGGCGGATGTTGTATTGATTATAGAAATTAAATGACGCCATTAGAAAAGATCATTTTTCATTACCATTTTTGGATCAAATTTTAGAAAGAGTAGCAGGTCATCCCTACTACTGTTTTCTTGATGGATGAATGGCTATTATCAAATTCCCATTGCACTCAAAGATAAGATAAAGCTACATTCACATGTCTTTTTGGAACATTTGCATTCAGAAGGATGCCATTTTGTTTATGCAATGCCCCAGCCAACATTTCGAAGATATGTGCTACGCATTTTTAATGACATGGTTGAAAAGTGTTTGGAAATTTTCATTGATGATTTAACTATTTTTAAGAATACATTTGATGATTGTCTTGCAAATTTGGAAAAAGTTTTAAAAAGATGTGAGGAAAAAATGTCTCATTTTAAATTGGGGAAAAATTTCATTACATGATTACTTCTGGGATTTTTTTTACGACATGTTGTGTCATCTCATGGATCTGAAGTTGAATAAAGCAAAAGTTTATGTCATGCCAATTTACTCCCTCCAAAATCATTAAAGAAATTCGCTCCTTTTGGGACATGCTGGATTTTATAGAAGGTTTATAAACGACTTTAGTTTAATCACTAAACCCATTTGTAACCTCTTAATAAAAGACATTGCATTTGAGTGGACTCAAGTATGTCAAAATTCTTTTGATAAAATCATCAGACATTTAACATCAGCTTATATCATGCAACCTCCTGATTCGTCTTTACCATTTGAAATCATGTGCGACGCGAGTGATTGTGTAGTCGGTGCAAGTATTGGGTCAAAGAATAAACGATAATCTTTATGTGATATATTATGCAAGTAGAACTTTAAATAATGCTCAAATGAATTATTCCACATATGAAAAAGAACTAATTGATGTAATATTTGCATTAGATAAATTTTGTTCTTATTTCATTGGATGAAATACTATTTTGTTTACTGATCATTTTGTTATTAGATATTTATTGACCAAACAGGATGCAAAGCCACGACTAATACGATGGATTCCGTTGCTCCAAGAATTTGACATTGTAATCAAAGATAAAAAAAAAATGAACTGAGAATGTGGTAGCTGATCCTTTATCTAGACTAGTAATAAGATCATCTTGTGAAATGACACCAATTGATGATAATTTCCTGATGAACATCTATTTTCAGTCAGTACTAAAACTTGGTTTGCTAACATAGTAAATTTTCTTGTGACAAGAAAATGCCATCGCAATGGAGTTCTCAAGATAAAAGAAAATTTTTGAATGAGGTAAAAAACTTTTATTGGAATGATTTGTATCCGTTCAAGCATTGTCTAGATCAAATTTTTCTACGTTGCATACCTGACAATGAGGTAAGTAGTGTCATTAAATTTTGTTATTCAGAAGCATGCAGAGGACATTTGTGGGGACCCAGACGCTAATCAAGTTCGTAATCATGATTGGGACTAATTAATCAATTATAATAACAGGGTCTAATTTTTTTTTTTAAAAATGCGGAGGTAATGGAATCAAACTCCTATACATATCAGTATAAAAGTATAAATCTGATAAATATACAATGATACACATCTCAGGTTTAACAACTAACTATCAAGTGTTTAAACCCTATCTCTAGTCCAAGTCCGTAGTCTCCACTCTAACTCGATATGTCTTCATCTCTGTGACCCTGAACCTGTCCCACCTGTTGCCATGCCCACATACAGACAAGACAACAGCCGGATAACTCCGATGAGATATAAATATCCCAGTATAAACAATGTATCAATGCAATCATATAAAACATATATAAAAGCATAAACAAACATCAAAACATGTATCTAGTCTGACTACATGAATCAATGACTCGTGATCTAATCTTATCTTATCTCAAATCTAGGGATCCCAATCTAATTTAGACTTTGGTATGCTGTATCGAGTGTCTACGATAGACGTCGATCTACATCTAAAGCTCATCGATACACCGTAAGTCTAGAGTCTTATCGGTTCTGAGAAAGACTCGGCGGTTCTACCCTAGCTAGGCTGATCTGCCCCTAGACTCGGACTCTGACTCTGCTCTAATTCAATAGATTAACATATCAATATGATAATCTGCAATTATCAATGCAATAAAATAAAGTATGTGATTTAGGGAAACTCAAGTCAAACCTAACTAGAGTTGTGCAATCCCGAATCAACATTTATTTATACCTTTCTTGTTGTCGATCTGATACAATCAAAGTCTTGATTAAAAGTCTGTCACTGTTCAATCTGGCAATGACAATACCAATATTCTGTATCAATATTCTAATCAAATCACAATATCTCTGTTTTATCAAATTCTGACAGTACAACAGTACAATCTTGCGATACTGGTAATACTATATCAGTCTATACCAATTCCAATAATTTACAATCAACCACCGTACAAATCTGATATCAATTCTCAGTCAATTCAACTCTGAAATTCATAAAAATTCCATATTCAGTCAGTTTCTTAATCTGGCTTCGATTTTTCGTTGTTTAACATGTCAAGAACATCATATATGACGTGTATTCAATTCTAACAACATCATAATTTCAAAACATGTCAAAACGTAATAAAACTTTACGTCATGTAGTAGACTGCGTCGATAGTAACACAGTACCGAAGTCGGATTCAAAATCATACGGACGGATTGAAATATAAAGGCGTAAGGATTTTCACCAAAGTTTCTCCAACTTTTCTAATATTCTGAGGGATTATACGGTTATACATATATATATATATATATATATATATACACCCGTACATGCAACAAGCCAAATGTCGATTTTCCCTTCTGCATGTCTCGTGCATATGCGCGACATTTCTGGCGCATATGCGCTGGAGACCTACTGGTCTCGATCTTGGCAACTCGCGCATATGCGCGACTTAGTTCCGCGCATATGCGCGATGTATTCCTGGACATCACTTGCATAGGCTCGCGCATATGCACGACATCTTCCGCGCATATGCGCGAGGTCTTCTGCCTGTTTGGCGCATGTGCGTGCATTTAGTCGCGCATGTGCGCCAACCCCTCTGGACCTCTCGCGCATGTGCGCGCGTATACTCGCGCATGTGCGTCGATGCTACTGTCCCTCGCACTTCAATTTTCACACGTGATCTCCTTTCGTGTCTCGGTAGCCCTTTCATAATCACATTAAATTAGTACTCAATAATGGTTAATTAACTGTGATTAATTCTCGGGCATTACAACATTTTTCTTCAAAGAAAACGGCTGCGAAAATCTTGAAGTGTGGATTTAATTGGTCCACTTTATTTAAAGGACCCCCACAAAATTTTCAAGATCTGTGAAAATTGTCGAAAATTCTCAAAAATTGGGTTGCTATATCAAAACGAAACATGATGCATTTGAATCCTATCATTGAAATTGAAATCTTTGAATGTTTGGGAATTGATTTTATGGAACCTTTTCCACTGTCATTTGGATACTTGTATATTTTAGTTGTAGTTGTTTAAGTTTCCAAATGGATATAGGCAATTCCATGTCGAACAAATGATCATAAAATCGTCATCAAATTTTTGAAAGAAATATTTTTAGTAGATTTGGAAATTCTCGAGCCATGATAAATGATGGGGGAACTCACTTTGTTAATAAACTATTTTCTTCATTGATGAAAAATTATGGTATTACTCACAAAGTAACTACTCTTTATCATCCTGAAATAAATAGACAAGTTGAATTAGCTAATAGGGAGATACAACAAATTTTGGAAAAAATACCAAATGAAAAGATTGGTCTCTGTGACTTAATGATGCACTTAGGGCATATCGAACTTAAAACATCATTGAATATGTCTCCCTATAGATTGGTTTACAGAAAACATTGTCATTTGCCTGTCTAATTGGAACATAATACTTATTGGGCGATCAAACCTTTAATTCAAGCATCGATGATGGCAAAAAAAAATGCAAATTGCTACTTAATTAACTTGATGAACTTAGAAATGACGCATATGAGAATTAAAGGATTTACAAAGCAAAAATCAAATCATTTCATGATAGAACAATTTTTAGAAAATCATTTGAGATTGGTAAAAAAAGTTTTGCTTTATAATTCTCGACTTCACATATTACCAGAAAAATTACGATCAAGATGGACATGCACATATGTTGTAAAACATGTGTACCCTTATGGAGTTGTGGACATGAAATCCTAACAAATGGTGATGTTTTTTAAAATAAATGGACGAAGTCTTAAACCATATTTAAAAAATGAAATCTTTCAAGAAGATTTTATTTTCCCTTTTTGATCTTTGATTTTTTGTGTTTCATTTAATTTTGTTTGTTTTTATTTGAGGATTCCTTAATCTTTTTATTTTCCCGGTTAAATGGCGGATAACAGTACTCTGTGGCTCTCATAGTCGGTTTTCAATCAGTTTCTCACAATTGCTAATACATAATTAAAAAAATCATTTTTCTTCTTTTCAAAATGAATAAAATTCTCTCAAAAATTTGTAAATATTTTCCATCTGTTTCTAAAAATGTTCTAAGAAAAATGTATGCAGGTAGGTGTCGAAAGATTGAGATTACTAATCAAAAAAGAATTCCAGAAGATATTCATCTTGTAATAGAAGCTAAGGTCTGATTAGGAGGAGAAGTTCCACAGTCATTGCTCATTCGGTATATGACTGGATTAGGAAAAAGCAATTATGCGGAAAAAACAAAGGGCTAAAATGTTAGGGGTTTGTCATAAGTCTACAAGATGGACTTGTAAAACAATATAGATCTTTGGGATATGTTTCCAATAACAGAGAAGATAAAATTGGTTTCATTAAGAATGGGCTGAGTACGAAGTCTTTAGATAACATCTTATTGACTCTTGAGTCGCATTCTAGTGGACACGTGCATATTGAACTTCTCTGTTTATGGAAACAATTCCAAGATTATCGTCATCGTAATAGTCTTGGGAATCCGACTAAAAAAGACCATGTTTGCCAAGTTATAAGAAAATTGGATGGGAAGCATATCCTCGACTCCTAGAAGGCGTTGAATCCATTTCTGGACGTAAAACCAGATGAAAATGTGAGCCACAATCACACTACTGTCTATATGATGTGTCATTATTTTTTTTACTGTTTATTCTGCTTACAGCTGTGACCCATAGTTTTGTCATGATAACATATTACATCTATAAAATCTCTCATCTTTCTATCTAGTTTTGCAAGCCAAACAGAAAGTAAAAATATGGCTCGATCCTCTACACAAACATTGAAAATATTTGTGTATTTTGTGGGTTGAATCCTTGAAAAATGAAGTGTTGGTAGAAGCAGCGAATAATCTTGGAAAGATATTGGCTAAGAGAAAAATTCACTTGGTATATGGGGGGTAGGTAATATTGGGTTAATGAGATTGTTTCAACCATCTGCTCATCTTGGAGGTAGTCAGGTTTTAGGTATTATTCCTACAACTTAGTTGGAATAAATATTACAGGTTTTATGATTGGGGAGGAATTAAAAGTTTCTTCTATGTATAAAAGAATCACCATAATGATTGAAAATTCTGATGGTTTTTATCTCATTACCGGGTGGTTTTTGGTACATTAGAAGGAATTTTTCACATTGTTTCTTAGACACAACTTAATATACATAATAAACATGTGAGCTTGTTGAATATCAATAATTATTAAGACAGTTTGTTGACATTTCATGATAAAAATGTGGAACAGAATTTCATTTCAGAAAATTCACGACGGATGCTCATCTATGCTTCGACTGCTGACCAATTAATTGATGATTTGGAAGCTTTTGTTCATAAGCCTGATCCGATGATAACAAATATTAATTGGTCGAAATCAAGCAGTAAGAAAAGAAGGTTGGATCATTGATTCAAAAGTCATGAATTAGGTTCTATTTGTTTATCTTCAATAAAAATTCCACGTGATATCTCTTTCATTATATATTCTTTATTGATAGTTATTATGACATTAGGGACAATATCATATTCTCATTGGAGCGAAAACAAACTTATAAAAAAAAACTTAAAAAAATAAATATATATATTAAAAAATATTATTTTAAAATAAAACCATGTTTATTATTTGTATTTTAGTAATTTTTGCAATAATATCACACATTACATGTTTGAAAGGTTTAATAAAAATATGATTTATGAAATATTTTTGAGTGATTAACCATTGTGATAAGATCGGTTATTAACGTATATTACCCAAGATATACCTGATAAGAGTGCTTAAAATTTTAAACTCACATATATTTTGTTGGTGAGTGGAGAGATTGAGAAAACAGCTTTCGAGCCTTTATTGATTATGAGAGAGGCTATCTTCTTATTTTGAAGAAAAAATAGATATTTCCTAATAAAATAATAGAAAAAAAGTGTTGAATATCTATGTAATTTTAAAGTTATATACTACGACCCAATTATCTCTTATGAAAAAAAGAAAAAAAAATAGAAAGAGAGAAATATATTGTAAAAATTAAATAAATATGTGGTCAAAGCATAAACTTAGTCTGATTCCATGATGCTATGTAAAAAAAAAAAAAAAAAAAAAAAATAATAATAATAATAATAATAATAACTAGATTTTGAATCAATAGATTTCCTATCTTTTGATTAATTTGGCTCTTTTGTAATCAGCATTCTGTAAACAATTTTCCTGAGCATTTATCTGTATTCCAACTCCATGAGAGAAATCGTTCTCATGAATTGAAACATTTATTAACCTGTGAGGATATGGAGTTGAGACTCTTACTAGGAATTTCTTAAAACCATGAACATTTAATTAACTGAAAAAATCTTTGAATTGATCAGGTCGGATAATTTCATAAATTATAATTATGATGATCTTGATATAACTTTGACATTTTTAAACTTTAATTTAAACACTTAGATAGTTCTCATTACATTTCTATTTAAATTAATCAATATGTTTTCTGTTGCTAACGTAATAAATTGTTAGGGACTGGCAATAATCTGGTTGGGGGGTGTGACAAACATAATTTTTTTTACAATAATTAATTATAAACAATAATTAATTTTTTTATAATATAAATTTATAGTATTTGTTTTTATTAAATGTTTATATTAGACTTAATTTAATTGTGGTGATAAGAATCAAACCAGTAAGCCGTGATAGCTAAACAAAAGACAACATAAATAGCAGAAGCACTCGTATCGCTAAAACAGAAGCAAGTACTTATCGAGTACTGAACGGCTTGCAAAAGCAGAATGAGAACAAACTGATTCACTCATAAGTAAAAGAAGTCGTTTTTTTATAGACTTTGGATTCAAGGATTCTATACATTAAAGGATCAATCAATATAGAAAACAACGATTATCATTATCAAGCAACACATTCTCTATCAAATGTTTTTTTGAGCAATCAAGAACTACTCTTTATCTTCAAGTTCAAATATACAGAAAATCATCACACTCTTTAAAGTAGATATCTGATATTCTGAGATCATCTTGTGCTACTGTTTCGTTATCTATTCACAAGCTATTCACTTTACTAGATCTTATTGAGAAAAGTTGTAATTTGGAAAAGATTCTTTTCCAGAACTTGTTGTGTTCATTATTTTGTGTTGTGAAACTAAGAGTTTCAGTATGCGAAGGGTAAGTCCTACTGAAGTTGGTGGGTACAAGAGTTGTACTGTAAAAACCAAAGTCTTTTATTGATACCTTCCGGAAACACAAGAATGGGAAACGTAGAATATTTCATCTTCGAACTTCCAGAAACAACTATTATCTACTACCTACTGTATTATTGTTTTAACCTTAAACCATCAGATCGTTTCCACACAAGTGATTATGATCTGCTGGAAATATATTCGAAAAAGATAAAATATAATCTCTAACAGGATTCTAGCACCTTTGCAAAACGTTGATCAAGGACGAGTTTACCCCCCTCAAATTCTATTCGATCTCCAAAAAGTGGTATCAGAGCAGATTATTCTTGTTCTGAAAATATACAACAAAAATTGCACATTTCAGCAAAGTCCATATTTTCTCAAAGTAGGATTTCGATGGTTGGAAGATCAGGATGATGAAAGCTCATCTTGCAGCCCAAGACGATGATATGTGGTTTGTCATCACAAATGGTCCCTTAAAAATTCTAAAGCCTAATACAACTATTGTTGTTACTGAAGGTGCACCACAAATGCTTGAAAATCAAAGAAGTGAATGGACAAGCGAGGACAAGAAGAAAGCAATCTAGACAATGTTGTGAAGGATATTCTCTATAAACACTTGACAAGAATACCTTCAGCAAAATCAAAATGTGTCCTATAGCAAAAGAGATCTGGGAGAAACTCATCCAAATCTGTGAAGGAAATGAATAGACAAAGGAAAAAAAAGCTGTCTGTGTCAATGCAAAAGTTTGAAAATCTTAAGATGAAGCTGGAGAACCTCTAAGTGAGTTTGATGAGTGATTCAGCAGCTAATAATGAACTAGCAACTTTGGGAAAGGAACTTGTCAATAGAGAATGGCACTCAAGGTTATGAGAGCTTTACCCAGGGAATGAGATGTCAAGACAATGGCTATGAGAGTTTCAAAATATCTGAACAAGTTGGAGCTACACAACTTGTTTGGAGATTTAAAATTCTATGAGTTTGAACTGGAAGTAAGAAGTAGAGAAGAGCCCTTGTTGAATCCACCTATCAATGCTCTTGTAGCTACTGCTACAGTTGTTTCCAAGTGTATCACCTGCTGCTGCTATTGAAAACACATCTGACAAGAATGCTGAACAAATCAGCAATGATGCAATGTCCCTATTTTTGAAGATATTTTCAAGATTCATGAAGAAGAATCACCGAGCATACCAAAATCCAAACCGAAACTTTAAGAATGATTCACCATCTAGTGATATGTCATGTTTCAACTGTGGAAAAATTGTACATTTTTTTGCTGATTGCCCGAAACCTAAGAAGGATGACGAAAAGAAGGAGTAAAAGCAAAATGGTAAGAAATCTAGAAGAAACGCAAAGCTATGATTGCTGAAGAAAGTAAATCCAAATGGGAAGATTCTAGCTCTGAGTCTTCTGACTCAGATGGCCATTCCAGCGATAGTGATGAAGAAGAAATCAAGTGTCTCATTGGCAAACACTGAATCAGCCTTCGACATCTGGAGAGGTATTTGTTTTTGATTCCGATGAATATACACGAAATGATTTAGTTAAAGAATTGCATGATATGGTAGAAGAGTACTCAAGAGTTTCTCGATCATTTGAGGAAGTAAAAATTGAAAATCAAAACTTGAAAGATCAGATCAATACGTTCACTTGCTTGCAAGAAAACAGCTGCAGTGACCTAAAAGTTGAGATAAGTAAATTGAGAACTGAGAATGACAGAGTAAATGCAGATTACCAGACGATGATGTTTGAAAATCAGAAGCTATCGGCACTGATGAATGCATGTAATAAGTCTTCTGTTTCATTAGAAAAGATGCAAGAATTACAGAAGCAATCTGGAGACAGGAGTGGTATCGGATTCAGTAATAATGAAAGCACTTCTGAAACAAGTACAAAGCCAAATCTGGATATGTGCAAAAAGAAATTCATTCACTTTGTTAAATCCAGTATGGTACATAAACCAGAAGTACTAACTGTTCATATTGAAAGGTTTGTAGACCAAACGAACATAAGTAAACATTATGGTCTAGGTTACGTTGAACCTAAGAGTAGAGTCCATCCAAGTGTTGGATCCATTATAACATTCAACTCAGGCGGACAACCCTCCGTGAAGGTTAGAAACTACCAGTACTATAATTGTAGACCATTTCACAAGCGATACAGACCAGACGATAAAAACAGAAGGGAAGAACAAAATTCTAAAATGCATTTTGTTAGTAATAACATTAATAGACCTTCTGTTGCACGCACCTCTGGGGATACGCGAAATACAAGATCTCCTAAAATTGTACAAATGTGGGTTCCTAAAGGACTGATAAGGCTTGTACCCAAATAGATTGTGTACTAATTACTAAAACTTGGGTTTGCAGGAACAGAAGAGGAAGCCAAGATAAGCTGCTCTACATGGTATCTCAATAGTGGATGTTCCAGATAAATGACTGGGCAAAAGAGTCTACTTTCAAAAATAATGAGTTGTAATGAACCAAAGATAACTTTTGGGGACAACTCAAAAGGTAAAACCATGCATAATGGTAAGATTATCCATGGTAATATCACTATAAATAATGTGCTCTTGGTTGAAAATCTCTGTTACAATTTAATTAGTATTAGTCCACTATGTGACCATACGCCGTAGCTTTTCAGAAGCATACCTACACAGTTAAAGATGCTAATGAGTCTATAGTCTTAACCGGAAAGAGAGAAGGCAACACTTACAAAGTATCATGGAACAAAGATAATGTTAATGTTCCTACATGTTTAGTTGCCTCCCTAAGTGATAAACATTGGTTATGGCAAAATAGATTGAATCATCATAACTTCAAGTCAATCAATAATCTCAAGAAGCAGAATATATTTGATGGTTTACCTGATATTAGTTTCATTAAGAATCATGTATGTTCTGATGTCAACTTGGCAAACAAGTAAGATCTAGCTTTAAGAATAAAGTTAGTAAATCAACATCAAGATATTTGGAATTATTGCATATGGACTTGTTTGGTCCAATCCCTATCATGAGCTTAGGGAGAATGAAATATACTCTTGTTGTTGTTGATGACTTTTTTAGATTTACTTGGGTAATCTTTCTTGCTGGAAAAGATCAAACCAGTGACCTCCTTATCAAGCTTCTGAAAAGGATTCAAAATGAAAAATCAGTTTTTTTTCATTAAAATTAGAAGTGATCGACGCACTGAATTTACTTAAAAAATTCTTGAGTTATATTTGGATGAACATGGTATTCATCATGAATATTCAGATGCCAAAACTCCTCAACAAAATGGAATAGCTGAGAGGAGAAACAGAGCTCTTAAAGAGGCTGCTAGAACAATGCTAGCAGATGCAGACATCTCTTAATGCTTCTGGACAGAAGCAATCAACGCAGAATATTATACACAAAACAGAACCATGATCAACAAGGTGCATAATCAGACTCCATATATGATATGGAAAGGGAGAAAGCCTAATGTATAATATTTTCATGTGTTTGGTTGCAGATCCTTTGTGCATAATAATAGTAAAAATTATTTATCAGCATTTGACTCAAAATCAGATGTTGGACTTTTTCTTGGATATTCGATAGTAAGAAAAGCATATAGAATTTTCAATAATAGAACTCTTAATGTTGAATAATCTATTCATGTCGTCTTTGATGAAGATAATAGCAGTGCTCTTGAAATTTCTAACTTCTCAAATATAAGTAACAAATTAGACATAATTCATCTGGAACCGGATAGTGAAGATAATGTAGAACCAAGTGTCAAAGATGTTCAAAATCCAGAACCAGACATTCCTATGGTAGAATTAGTTGTACAAACACAGTATGTACCAGAACCAACAGCTGACATTCCGGAACTTAATACTGCTTTACCTAAGCATGATCCAAATCTATTAAATCAGAAAGAAATCCCTCTAAACCCTTTTGTTTGGAGAAAATCGCACCCCCATCTTTGGTTATTGAAAATCCAGCAGCTCCATTAAGAACTATAAGGCAAATGATAAATGAATATATGCATACTTCTTTTATCTCTCAGGATGAACCAAAGAAGATTGAAGAAGCTATTCTGGATCCCAGTTGAATTGAAGCTATGCAAGAAGAGCTGAATCAATTTAAAATAAATGAAGTGTGGTTTCTTGTACCTAGACCAACTCATCAAATAGTTATTAGAACTCGGTGGGTTTTTAGAAACAAACTAAATGAAGAATGTACTGTTGTTAAATTAAGTAAGACCGGTGGCTCAAGGTTTCAGACAAGAAGAAAGCATAGATTATGATGAGACCTATGCACCAGTAGCAAGGCTTGAAACAATCAGAATATTCTTAGCCTTTGTTGCTTTAAAGAACTTCAAAGTTTATCAGATGGATGCCAAAAGTGCCTTCCTAAATGGTCTATTGCTAGAAGAAGTTTATGTTCAACAGCCCCCAAGTTTTATTGATCATTTCTTGTCGCATCATGTTTTTAAATTACACAAAGCCTTTTACGGTTTGAAACAGACACCTAGGGCTTGGTATGACACTCTCTCACAATTTCTTGTCAATCATGATTTCACCATCGGCACCGTGGACAATACTTTATTCAAATTAGTTAAAAATAAGCACATTCTGTTAGTACAGATTTATGTTGGTTACATTATCTTTGGGTCAACTAATCCCAAATTGTGTGAAATGTTTGCTAAGATAATGCAGGAACCATTCAAAACGAGCATGATGGGTGAATTGACATTCTTACTAGGACTGCAGATTAAGCAACTTGATATAGGAATCTTCATAAATCACGCTAAGTGCACAAAAGAAATATTGAAAAAGTTTGGCATGGATACATGCTCTGCGGCTTCCACTCCAATGAGTTCATCTACTAAACTTGATAAAGATGAAAATGGAATTCAGTAGAGGTAACTCAGTATCGTGGTTTTATTAGCTCATTGTTATACCTTACTGTCAGTAGACCTGATATTATGTTTACTGTTTGTATTTGTACGATATTTTATTCTAACCCTAAGCAATCGCACTTTATTGGTGCTAAACAAATTCTGAAATATTTAAAGGGTACTCAAAATGTCGGCCTATGGTATCCCAAGGATTCCTCGTTCCATATTATTGGATACTTAGATGCTGACTGTGGAGATTGTAAACTGGATAGAAAAGCAACAATGTTTTTTGTCAATTTCTTGGTGATAGGTTGACCTACTGGTTCAGTAAAAAGCAGACTTCCATAGCCACGTCTACTGCAGAAGCAGAATATCTTGCTGCTGGAATTTGCTGCTCTCAATTACTTTATATGTAACAACAACTTAAGGACTATGGAGTTCAAGCCTCTGAATCACCTATATTCTGTGACAATACCAGTGATATAGCAATTACACAAAATCCAGTACTTATTTCCAGAACGAAGCACATTGACATAATACACCATTTTATTAGAGATCATGTGCAGAAGAAGGACATTCATCTGGAAAATGTCCATACTGATCAACAAGCAGCAGATATCTTTACAAACCTCTTCTTGAGAATAAGTTTTCTTATTTTGTAATATTTTTGGTTAATTGATTTATTGTAACTACTGATTCTATCTTTTGTTTTTTTATGCATTAAGTAGAAAAAAGTAGATAACGAGAATTTTAATAAAATGAATTGTTTCATTCATAAAATTAGATGCATTACAATTTGTTGATATAAGCAGTACTGAGATTTACAGTAGAAATCCTACCTAGAACTACTGGAATCACCCCCTCTTTCGGCATGATCGTGGTTGTGAAAGGGATGATTCCGCAGTCTAAATCTAATAAATATAGAATAATCTAACTGATTATTCAGTCTACAAATCCAGATGTTTGGTCCAAGTCTTCATCCTATTAAGAACGATGTCTTCAAACATCTATTTACGAGACGCTTCAAGTTGTCTTTGGAACTCCCTTGCTCTATCTGGACTCCGGAGCAAACTCAAGTGAACTGCTTACATTATCCATTTGTTAAATGTCTTAAAATGATTTACTTTGTGTCTTTGCAGGTATTTATAACTATCCTCGGGCCTAGTTGAAGAGACACTTGACTTCTCCCCTCTTGCATGTTCCTATTGGAAGAATATCAACAGTCATCTGTTATTTCCTCTGATCTTAATTCTTCGCATTTAATATTGTTTATTTGCATTAATTTAGGGGTAACATGTTTAATTGTGATTGATGTTTCTACTTCAAGTAATAACAGAAGGAGATTTATATTTTCGATAGAACAATGTGTCTATTGGATTTTATCAAAGTGCTGGATATATTTCAGTACTTTATTACTTCCAGTAGATATTATCATAAAACGACAAATCATATTCTGAATTTTAGTAAGCAGTTTGGACAGTCCGCCTTTTATTGATTTTTAAAATCATTGGCTTACCTAACACACATCTTTTAACTTTTTCAAAATCTCACCTCAATTACTCGTTTATCAAAAAATGAGTTAACTTCTGGGATCAACTTTATTTCTTCCATTCTCAGGTAACTTTTAATGTTCGGATTATTACTAAGGAGGAGATGTCTACTGCTCTTACCACATTCTCAGCTTCTGGAGAGGAACATTCTCCCTCTTGTTTCAGGAAGTTTCGAAAAATGGAGTACCAAATACTCGCTGATATTGTTTCAAAGGCAATTCTAGTGAAGGCTGGCACTTTCGATAGATTGACCAAGGAAAAGGTCCAAGTGATGATGGCCATCACTTTTGAAGCAAAGTTGATAGGGGGTAGTTTTTTGTTCAAAATCATGAATGATTCTAATAGAAAGGTACTGGTTTTGCTGTTCAATCAGCAAGATGTTGAAGTATGCTGGTTTTTCGCTTACGTCGGAACAAGATGGAACATATGTCGCCATGGATGATGCTGACAACGTACTTGCTTTAAGGCCAAAACCAACTGTGGCAGAATTTGATGCCCTAAAAAAGGAGAACGGTAATGCTCAAACTGAAACTCAAGAACCTCAGAAGAAAGTCAAGAGGAAAATAATTTTTGCCTTGACTGATTCAGATAAAATCATATATGAAGAATCTGCTACCCCTAGCAAAGCCTCACTCCCAGCCACTCCGACCAAAAAGAAACCAAGAAACACCATATGTATCAAGAAGACAACAGCCATTGTTGATCTTGTTATTGTTCCGTTGAGACAAGTTCTTTCAACAGTCACCTCGTCCAAACCAGTCTCTATCCCTCCTCAAAACTAGCAGTCATCCCTACCGCAACTACTTCCACTTTTGTTCAGACCATCAGACCCTCATCTGGAGTTGTCATAGAGAACCTCTCACAGGGTCTTCTGCTTTTAGACCGCCGAAACCTTCCTCCTCATCAGGCAAAGGCAAAGGAAAACTCATTGAAGAACCAAAAGATCTTGGTGTCAAGTAATCTGTTCAAACCGCCTTTGATCTTCACCTGAATGAAATTGAAAAATCTGCTTGTGAGGATATAATTTTCTTAGATGATTGGCTCAAGGTTAGAGTTTTCCACCCAATCAAATATTTAAGAACTCCAGGTTCTTAAGAAAAAATGGTGAAAAATGAGAAGCAAGTCTTTGCTTCTGCTAAGACCAAAAATGTGATTGAAGCTTAACATAAGAAGCTTCATTCTTGATCAGCTCAAACGTCAGAAGATGGATTCCGTTTTGAAGACTCTTAAGTCAAATTTTGACTCTGTGAATCCTACTGCTGATCAAGATCAAGATGTGATTTAACTTTTGACTAACCAATTAAGAGTACTGAATGAGCAACTTCTTGCTCAGGAACAAGCTTTTGCCCAGCCTTTGTAGTATAGAGTAGGTCTTGTCCCAGACATTCTCAAGTTAAAGCAAGTTGAGGAAAAGATTACAGCTCCTTCTGAATCTAAAGTCTCTAGTACTAATGCATCTCCAATGTTGCCTTGTAGGATGAATCAATCTTAGGCGTGAAAATTTAAGCGTTAGTGAAATAATGTTGTGGCAAATTAAGAATTTAAAGTGATGAAGATTTAAGTTAAATATGATCAGTTAGTTAAGTTATAAGGATAAACATTGAGTTAGTAAATTTTTGGGAACATAAGTTTGGTGTATCATAAGTTTTAATCATTATCTTAAAAGTTAAACTTATACCTTTGTTGGAATTTGATTTTCTAGAAGTTGGGTATGATTGATGGTTAGGTTATTTGATAGACGCAGGTAAGAATTGAAGTAGACACCTTGTCTTGAGGAATTTTTGTAAATCATGAAGAAACTTGAGAATAAGTAAATATGTGTGTTGGTATTATGTTATCCAACACTATTTGGGTTGCGTAAGTTTGAATTTCAAATTTAGGGGATATGCGTTCATACGAAGATTTTGAGTAAAATAAAAACAAAAAGGAATTAGTTGTGTTCAATATAAGTTATCAATTGAGGAATATTAAGATTTTTTTTTATCAAGTAAGGAATCTAAAAGCTTGATATGAAGATTCTAGAATTCTATGGGTTATAAGTGAAATTGATTTATTAAAGTTAGTCTAATGCTACCATGAGCTAACTTATTAAGTTTTATACGCTAGTATTAATTAAGCATTAAAGATACGTAAGGGTGCGACGTGCGCTTCAATAAGGAAAGTCCAAGGGTCTTAGGTCTCAACTTTATTCTAATTAAAAAAGAAATAGTTTAAGCATGTAATTTGTGCTAGAATAATTTTATTATTTAGGTGGAAGATCGGTATCGTATATTTTGGGTTTTATGGATTAAGACCACTCAAACGTAAGATTTGCAACAACGTTATATTGGGTTGTACGTCTAAATAGTTAGGTTATGTAAGTTTGGTGCGGTAAGATAAAGATTCGATTCAAGGATCTTAGTCTAATATTATTATGGGTTTGAGATAAGGTTTAATTTTAAGTGCTTTACTAAGATCTCCTAAGTCGAACGGCATGAATGCCAGTACTTGGACTTGAAGCTTTAACATATCTTGAGCTCAATAAAGTTAAGAAGGGATGCTGTTAAGATTTCAATATTGGAATATAATAGGTCAATGAACATCTTGGGTATATTATAAGGAAAGTAAGGTGCGTTAAATTTGGACATCCATCTCTAGTATGAGAAACTGCGGGATAAGTCAAAATTCGGGGATATAGTTGAATAGAACTAAGTCATCATAAGTTGTTTTAAGTTGCGATTCACAAACGAGGATTTCAATAGACAAATTTATTTAGGATTGAGGAGACGCAGCTTAATATTTATCTTAGTAGAGTAGCGCATCGGAAGCGTGGATTATTAGGATTCTAGAAATAAGAGTCTAAACTTTTTGTTTATCAAGGATAAGCGAATTTCGAGGACGAAATTTCTTTTAAGGGGGGAAGGATTGTAGAACCCGTAAATTGGACTGCGTATAAGCCATGCATAATTCTAGTATTTAAAAGTAAAATGATTTTTATCGTATGAGTATTTAAATTCTTTTCTTTACATTTATTTATTTTACGCAATAATAGTTTAATTGTTATCTTTTCAGTTAAATAAGTGAGGCCGAACTGGAGATGGAGTATTGAGATAAGTTAATAAAGACGTATTTTATTTAAGAATGGTTAATTTAGCATGTTAGTAAATATATTTTAAAAAGTTGGCATGCATGCAAATTATTAAATTTCTTTGGTATGTTATTAAATTATTTTAAAGCATAAAATGCATGTTTATTCCATCAATTTATGTTTAATTATTTTTATGCATTTTATGCATAATTCATGCATGGTAGAATTTAATTCATGAAATTTTAAAAGTTCACGCATTAGGATTTCTAGATGCATTTCACGTTCGAACGAGGATCGAAGACCGAGGAATTTTCAGGAAAATTATTTTATTAATCGATTTGTTTTTTTTAATTAAGTGGGAACGTTTTTAAGTGTATTTTTCAAAAATGGGAATTTTTGGGTGTTTTTACCCGTAAGATTTTATTTTTAATCGGTACGCAAATTTTATCGAATCGGGGGACTTCTTAATGGTTCGGCTAATATTTTAAAAATCTTTTCAACTCAATATATTTTTCGGGAGCGTGTTTGAATTTAATGGGCCCACTTTTAAGCTTATTGAGCTTAATACTCTTTTAAAATTTTAATTAAATAATTGAGAGCCCATTAACCATTTGTTTACTATTTATTAAGCTCCTAAATCACTAATTAACCTAAACCTAAGAGCACACTAGCCGACACCTCCCTCAGCTGCACTTTTCTCTCGGTTTCCCCATCAGCAGCCCAAGGAAAATCATCGGCCGCTCCAATTCTTTCATAGAAGAATTCTCCCGGGTTAATATTAAGGCACGTTGTGCTCTCCAAACATCTTAAGGCACGTCTTGTATCATTTTTCTACATCATACACGTTAATATATATACCGTTGATGGTGTGCTTGCATGAAAACTCTCAATCCAATCATGAGCATGAAGGGTGACTGATTTTACATGGGTTTTGTTTGCATTCTTTATTTGTTGTTCATGATTTTCTGAGTTACGTGCAAGGGGCTGCCAACGTTTGACGTTTAGGGGCTGGTGAGGATGAGAGAGCAGAGATCTAAGTGCTGGAGTCGAGTAGGAGTCGAGATCTAGCCTAGGGAGGAGCAGATCCGGTCGAGTTGTAGCGTTTGAGGGTATTTGGGTACTAGATCGGGAGCTTTTGGGGTGTTAGCTGTGCATGGCTCGTCACCAGCCTTGAAGCCGATCCTATTGGGTCTATGGAAGGGCTAGGAAAGGGCTGAGCATAGCTGGCCTTGTTCCTTAGGTAGATCGAAGGGCTCGAGTAGTTGTTCTTGGAAGAGGCTCGATCTTTGTAGGTGTTCAGGTTGCTCAGCAAATTCATGCTTCGGTTAGGCATGGTTTAGGAGATTTATAAGGATGATTGGTGGCCCTTAAGGTCTGGACACGTGAGGATGATAGGAGTGGACCGAATTATGGAAGAGGTGGGGTTGTTTTGGGAAAGGGTAGTGCATGAGGTGGCGTAACAAGAAGGGCCGAGGGATTTGTTCATGTTCTGAATTAACAGCCGAAGGTTTTAGGCCTAATATCGTGGTATTACAAGCTTCGTAATGTTTTTAAGATATAATAGTAAGTTGGGAAATTTTCGGTAAGTTTCGAATTAAAACTGGACCCCGGTTCAAATTCTTAAACGAGTCGGTTAAGTTTGGTTTTAGGCTCGAATTTATGTTTAGGAATGCCTTTAGATATGTTTTGGGACGTTGTAAGGAGTTTGGTAAGCTTCGGGTCAATTTTAGAGGTCGAGGGTGGAAACGATAATATTTGGGTTTCCATGGGCAAAATGGTCATTTTGCACCCGGGGAGAGATTTTGGTCCTAGCAGCGCCCTGAGCACAAATCATGATATTTTTAAATGTTCATGCATCACGTTTACGATTTTTTTACGCTATTATATTATAATAATTATGGTGCATGCTTAATTTAAAAGAATTAAGTGAGAAAGTGAAGAGCACTCCGTCTCCGCCGCGCCGCATAGTTGTTTCGTTTGTTTTCTGTCAAAACAAACCAAGGCATGTTTATATCTTCTTTCACTCTTCAATCAAGCCATATAGATATTTTTAAATATCGCAAGTACATGATTTTAATGCAAGAAAATCGAAATTGTTCATATTTAATTATGTTGGTTAATTATATTACGTGGAAAAATATTCAAATTTTGAGATTTATGCGATATTGCTTGTGGTCACTTTACTATCATGATTAAATCCGGTCGCCAGTTACCGGTTCGGTCGTCAGTTACCGGTATGAGAGCATTACTAAGTCCTGTCGCCAGTTACCGGTCAGTTCAGTTGTTTCACCCAGTACTGTGGCAGTGGTCTG